>NW_028133003.1:0-226829 GCF_964374135.1 Grampus griseus | reverse complement strand
TAAGATATCACTAATACACGGAATGTAAACTTGGTTACACAGGAACTGAATTCCAAAACAGAACAGGGTCTCAAATTTAGAAAACCAACTTATGCTTGCTTAAGGGGAAAGGTGAGTTGGGGTGCTGCATAAAACCAGAGATTGAAATGAGCACAGATAATGTTCCTTAAGCCAAATATGGAATAGACAAGAGCTACTCCTTGCTCAACGAAATGGACTCAACACCCCATATTAAACGCCTAAGAATGTACCTGACTAGTAAGTATCTTAAAACCTATGGATAGCTATGTCTCTGAAAGAGAATCAAGCATGTGTACAGGGGCATAAATGCAGCAGTGATAGGATTGGAGAGGTTCGGTGAGCAAATGAAGACCCTTTGAAGTCATATTGCATGGTACCCTTTACACGGGTCTCAACTCTCCAGGTTTAAGCTATTCTTCCTTCAGCTAAAACATGCATGTGGAACCCAGAGGATGATCAACCGTGTGAACGGGAGACGTGTTCAAATATGTCTCAGTTTTCCTCCCCTGGTACTCGGGTGCAACATTCCAGACGCTTTACTAACACTCTCCCCACTTGGAGAGTCAGCGCCTTTAACCTCCTGTTTGGCCCAATTTGCAATTTCTGTGGAAGATGAACAGGAATAGGGAGAACCAATGAGAGACTAGCTGGAGGTGTCTGGACGGGCAAATTTAACTCTCATTTCCCACCAGGAAGAGGAATTAACCAAAGGCTCAGCGTGCCGTGCCGGAACCAGATTAGGGCCTGTAGCCGTCCTGCGGTGTTGCGGCCAGGTCACAAGAAAGCGAGTTGAAGAAAGGAGCTCAGGGGCACTGTAATTCACAAACCTGCAGAGTTATAAATGACAGCTATCGTCCAAAAATATACTGAAGTAAGGCTGCCAAGAGGACTTGAAAGCGGGGCAGAATTGCAGGAAACCGATTTCAGGAGGTAGACTGGAATTGCATTGAAAGCATAGGAAAAGAGGCAGAACGTCCACAATGATGCACTTGGCCAAAAAGGGCGTATGCGTTTTTTCCTGAATATATTCAGGAAAAAACGCATACGCACCTTTTGGCCAACCAAGCAAGCTTGCAAAGGAAATCTGCACTACAATGAAGTCTCACTTCCCCCCATTCAAAAGGGCCATCTGAAAAAAGTGTAAAATCCAGAAAGGCAGGACAGGCCATGGAGAACTGGGAGCCTTGTTATGCTGATGGGCGGGATGTAAATTGCCAACAGACACTTGGGAGAAGTGTATGGTGTTTCCTGAAACATCTAAAAAACAAAGCAACAGAGCCTAGGGCACTTCCACTTATGGTCCTATAGCTTAGGGAAATTAAAATCAAAAAGACACAGCCACCCCAAAGTTTGGGACGCCTCTGTTTACAAGAACCTCATGTACAGTACAAGTTCAGTATCACAGAAAGTGAAAAATGGATAAAGAAGTTGTGGTATTTACTTACAAAGCAATATCACTCAGCAATGAAATCTATGTCATCAGGCCCTTAGCAGCACAATGAGTGGATTCAGGTATGATGATTCTAACTGAAATAAGTCACACAGAAAAAGAAACATCATAAGATATCAGTAATACACCGAATGTAAACTTGGCTACACAGGAACTGAATGCCAACACAGAACAGGGTCTCAAATTTAGAAAACCAACTTATGCTTGCTTAAGGGTAAAGCTGAGTTGGGGTGCTGCATAAAACCAGAGACTGAAATGAGCACAGATAAAGTTCCTTAAGCCAAATATGGAATAGACAAGAGCTACTCCTTGCTCAACGAAATGGACTCAAAACCCCATATTAAACGCCTAAGAATGTACCTGATTAGTAAGTATCTTAAAACCTATGGATTGCTATGTCTCCGAAAGAGAATCAAGCATGTGTACAGAGGCATAAATGCAGCAGTGATAGGATTGGAGAGGTTTGGTGAGCAAAGGAAGACCCTTTGAAGTCATATTGCATGGTACCCATTACACGGGTCTCAACTCTCCAGGTTTAAGCTATTCTTCCTTCAGCTAAAACATGCATGTGGAACCCAGAGTATGATCAACCGTGTGAACGGGAGATGTGTTCAAATATGTCTCAGTTTTCCTCCCCTGGTACTCGGGTGCAACATTCCAGACGCTTTACTAACACTCTCCCCACTTGGAGAGTCAGCGCCTTTAACCTCCTGTTTGGCCCAGTTTGCAATTTCTGTGGAAGATGAACAGGAATAGGGAGAACCAATGAGAGACTAGCTGGAGGTGTCTGGACGGGCAAATTTAACTCTCATTTCCCACCAGGAAGAGGAATTAACCAAAGGCTCAGCGTGCCGTGCCGGAACCAGATTAGGGCCTGTAGCCATCCTGCGGTGTTGCGGCCAGGTCACAAGAAAGCGAGTTGAAGAAAGGAGCTCAGGGGCACTGTAATTCACAAACCTGCAGAGTTATAAATGACAGCTATCGTCCAAAAATATACTGAAGTAAGTCTGCCAAGAGGACTTGAAAGCGAGGCAGAATTGCAGGAAACCGATTTCAGGAGGTAGACTGGAATTGCATTGAAAGCATAGGAAAAGAGGCAGAACGTCCACAATGATGCACTTGGCCAAAAAGGGTGTATGCGTTTTTTCCTGAATATATTCAGGAAAAAACGCATACGCCCTTTTTGGCCAACCAAGCAAGCTTGCAAAGGAAATCTGCACTACAATGAAGTCTCACTTCCCCCCATTCAAAAGGGCCATCTGAAAAAAGTGTAAAATCCAGAAAGGCAGGACAGGCCATGGAGAACTGGGAGCCTTGTTATGCTGATGGGCGGGATGTAAATTGCCAACAGACACTCGGGAGAAGTGTATGGTGTTTCCTGAAACATCTAAAAAACAAAGCAACAGAGCCTAGGGCACTTCCACTTATGGTCCTATAGCTTAGGGAAATTAAAATCAAAAAGACACAGCCACCCCAAAGTTTGGGACGCCTCTGTTTACAAGAACCTCGTTTACCGTACAAGTTCAGTATCACAGAAAGTGAAAAATGGATAAAGAAGTTGTGGTATTTACTTACAAAGCAATATCACTCAGCAATGAAATCTATGTCATCAGGCCCTTAGCAGCATAATGAGTGGATTCAGGTACGATGATTCTAACTGAAATAAGTCACACAGAAAAAGAAACATCATAAGATATCACTAATACACGGAATGTAAACTTGTTTACACAGGAACTGAATTCCAAAACAGAACAGGGTCTCAAATTTAGAAAACCAACTTATGCTTGCTTAAGGGGAAAGGTGAGTTGGGGTGCTGCATAAAACCAGAGATTGAAATGAGCACAGATAAATTTCCTTAAGCCAAATATGGAATAGACAAGAGCTACTCCTTGCTCAACGAAATGGACTCAACACCCCATATTAAACGCCTAAGAATGTACCTGACTAGTAAGTATCTTAAAACCTATGGATTTCTATGTCTCTGAAAGAGAATCAAGCATGTGTACAGGGGCATAAATGCAGCAGTGATAGGATTGGAGAGGTTCGGTTAGCAACTGAAGACCCTTTGAAGTCATATTGCATGGTACCCATTACACGGGTCTCAACTCTCCAGGTTTAAGGTATTCTTCCTTCAGCTAAAACATGCATGTGGAACCCAGAGTATGATCAACCGTGTGAACGGGAGACGTGTTCAAATATGTCTCAGTTTTCCTCCCCTGGTACTCGGGTGCAACATTCCAGACGCTTTACTAACACTCTCCCCACTTGGAGAGTCAGCGCCTTTAACCTCCTGTTTGGCCCAGTTTGCAATTTCTGCGGAAGATGAACAGGAATAGCGAGAACCAATGAGAGACTAGCTGGAGGTGTCTGGACGGGCAAATTTAACTCTCATTTCCCACCAGGAAGAGGAAATAACCAAAGGCTCAGCGTGCCGTGCCGGAACCAGATTAGGGTCTGAAGCCATCCTGCGGTGTTGCAGCCAGCTCAAAGGAAAGCGAGTTGAAGAAAGGAGCTCAGGGGCACTGTAATTCACAAACCTGCAGAGTTATAAATGACAGCTATCGTCCAAAAATATACTGAAGTAAGGCTGCCAAGAGGACTTGAAAGCGGTGCAGAATTGCAGGAAACCGATTTCAGGAGGTAGACTGGAATTGCATTGAAAGCATAGGAAAAGAGGCAGAACGTCCACAATGATGCACTTGGCCAAAAAGGGCGTATGCGTTTTTTCCTGAATATATTCAGGAAAAAATGCATACGCACTTTTTGGCCAACCAAGCAAGCTTGCAAAGGAAATCTGCACTACAATGAAGTCTCACTTCCCCCCGGTCAAAAGGGCCACCTGAAAAAAGTGTAAAATCCAGAAAGGCAGGACAGGCCATGGAGAACTGGGAGCCTTGTTATGCTGATGGGCGGGATGTAAATTGCCAACAGACACTCGGGAGAAGTGTATGGTGTTTCCTGAAACATCTAAAAAACAAAGCAACAGAGCCTAGGGCACTTCCACTTATGGTCCTATAGCTTAGGGAAATTAAAATCAAAAAGACACAGCCACCCCAAAGTTTGGGACGCCTCTGTTTACAAGAACCTCATTTACAGTACAAGTTCAACATCGCAGAAAGTGAAAAATGGATAAAGAAGTTGTGGTATTTACTTACAAAGCAATATCACTCAGCAATGAAATCTATGTCATCAGGCCCTTAGCAGCACAATGAGTGGATTGAGGTATGATGATTCTAACTGAAATAAGTCACACAGAAAAAGAAACATCATAAGATATCAGTAATACACGGAATGTAAACTTGGCTACACAGGAACTGAATTCCAAAACAGAACAGGGTCTCAAATTTAGAAAACCAACTTATGCTTGCTTAAGGGGAAAGGTGAGTTGGGGTGCTGCATAAAACCAGAGATTGAAATGAGCACAGATAAAGTTCCTTAAGCCAAATATGGAATAGACAAGAGCTACTCCTTGCTCAACGAAATAGACTCAACACCGCATATTAAACGCCTAAGAAAGTACCTGACTAGTAAGTATCTTAAAACCTATGGATTGTTATGTCTCCGAAAGAGAATCAAGCGTGTCTACAGGGGCATAAACGCAGCAGTGATAGGATTGGAGAGGTTCGGTGAGCAACTGAAGACCCTTTGAAGTCATATTGCATGGTACCCATTACACGGGTCTCAACACTCCAGGTTTAAGCTATTCTTCCTTCAGCTAAATCATGCATGTGGAACCTAGAGTATGATTAACCATGTGATCGGGAGACGTGTTCAAATATGTCTCAGTTTTCGTACCCTGGTACTCGGGTGCAACATTCCAGATGCTTTACTAACACTCTCCCGACTTGGAGAGTCAGTCCCTTTAACCTCCTGTTTGGCCCAGTTTGCAATTTCTGAGGAAGATGAACAGGAATAGCGAGAACCAATGAGAGACTAGCTGGAGGTGTCTGGACGGGCAAATTTATCTCTCATTTCCCACCAGGAAGAGGAATTAACCAAAGGCTTAGCGTGCCGTGCCGGAACCAGATTAGGGCCTGAAGCCATCCTGCGGTGTTGCGGCCAGCTCACAAGAGGGCGAGTTGAAGAAAGGAGCTCAGGGGCACTGTAATTCACAAACCTGCAGAGTTATAAATGACAGCTATCATCCAAAAATATACTGAAGTAAGGCTGCCAAGAGGACTTGAAAGCGGGGCAGAATTGCAGGAAACCGATTTCAGGAGGTAGACTGGAATTGCATTGAAAGCATAGGAAAAGAGGCAGAACGTCCACAATGATGCACTTGGCCAAAAAGGGCGTATGCGTTTTTTCCTGAATATATTCAGGAAAAAACGCATACGCCCTTTTTGGCCAACCTAGCAAGCTTGCAAAGGAAATCTGCACTACAATGAAGTCTCACATCCCCCCGGTCAAACGGGCATCAGAAAAAAGTGTAAAATCCAGAAAGGCAGGACAGGCCATGGAGAAATGGGAGCCTTGTTATGCTGATGGGTGGGATGTAAATTGCCAACAGACACTCGGGAGAAGTGTATGGTGTTTCCTGAAACATCTAAAAAACAAAGCAACAGAGCCTAGGGCACTTCCACTTATGGTCCTATAGCTTAGGGAAATTAAAATCAAAAAGACACAGCCACCCCAAAGTTTGGGACGCCTCTGTTTACAAGAACCTCATTTATCGTACAAGATCAATATCACAGAAAGTGAAAAATGGATAAAGAACTTGTGGTACTTACGTACAATGCAGTATCACTCAGCAATGAAATCTATGTCATCAGGCCAGTAGCAGCATAATGAGTGGATTCAGGTACGATGATTCTAACTGAAATAAGTCACACAGAAAAAGAAACATCATAAGATATCGCTAACACACGGAATGTAAACTTGGTTACACAGGAACTGAATTCCAAAACAGAACAGCGTCTCAAATTTAGAAAACCAACTTATGCTTGCTTAAGGGGAAAGGTGAGTTGGGATGCTGCATAAAACCAGAGATTGAAATGAGCACAGATAAAGTTCCTTAAGCCAAATATGGAATAGACAAGAGCTACTCCTTGCTCAACGAAATGGACTCAACACCCCATATTAAACGCCTAAGAATGTACCTGACTAGTAAGTATCTTAAAACCTATGGATAGCTATGTCTCTGAAAGAGAATCAAGCATGTGTACAGGGGCATAAATGCAGCAGTGATAGGATTGGAGAGGTTCGGTGAGCAAATGAAGACCCTTTGAAGTCATATTGCATGGTACCCTTTACACGGGTCTCAACTCTCCAGGTTTAAGCTATTCTTCCTTCAGCTAAAACATGCATGTGGAACCCAGAGTATGATCAACCGTGTGAACAGGAGACGTGTTCAAATATGTCTCAGTTTTCCTCCCCTGGTACTCGGGTGCAACATTCCAGACGCTTTACTAACACTCTCCCCACTTGGAGAGTCAGCGCCTTTAACCTCCTGTTTGGCCCAATTTGCAATTTCTGTGGAAGATGAACAGGAATAGGGAGAACCAAAGAGACTAGCTGGAGGTGTCTGGACGGGCAAATTTAACTCTCATTTCCCACCAGGAAGAGGAATTAACCAAAGGCTCAGCGTGCCGTGCCGGAACCAGATTAGGGCCTGTAGCCGTCCTGCAGTGTTGCGGCCAGGTCACAAGAAAGCGAGTTGAAGAAAGGAGCTCAGGGGCACTGTAATTCACAAACCTGCAGAGTTATAAATGACAGCTATCGTCCAAAAATATACTGAAGTAAGGCTGCCAAGAGGACTTGAAAGCGGGGCAGAATTGCAGGAAACCGATTTCAGGAGGTAGACTGGAATTGCATTGAAAGCATAGGAAAAGAGGCAGAACGTCCACAATGATGCACTTGGCCAAAAAGGGCGTATGCGTTTTTTCCTGAATATATTCAGGAAAAAACGCATACGCCCTTTTTGGCCAACCAAGCAAACTTGCAAAGGAAATCTGCACTAAAATGAAGTCTCACTTCCCCCAGGTCAAAGGGGCCATCTGAATAAAGTGTAAAATCCAGAAAGGCAGGACAGGCCATGGAGAACTGGGAGCCTTGTTATGCTGATGGGCGGGATGTAAATTGCCAATAGACACTCGGGAGAAGTGTATGGTGTTTCCTGAAACATCTAAAAAACAAAGCAACAGAGCCTAGGGCACTTCCACTTATGGTCCTATAGCTTAGGGAAATTAAAATCAAAAAGACACAGCCACCCTAAAGTTTGGGACGGCTCTGTTTACAAGAACCTCGTTTACCATACAAGTTCAATATCACAGAAAGTGAAAAATGGATAAAGAACTTGTGGTACTTACGTACAATGCAGTATCACTCAGCAATGAAATCTATGTCATCAGGCCCGTAGCAGCATAATGAGTGGATTCAGGTACGATGATTCTAACTGAAATAAGTCACACAGAAAAAGAAACATCATAAGATATCACTAATACACGGAATGTAAACTTGGCTACACAGGAACTGAATTCCAAAACAGAACAGGGTCTCAAATTTAGAAAACCAACTTATGCTTGCTTAAGGGTAAAGGTGAGTTGGGGTGCTGCATAAAACCAGAGATTGAAATGAGCACAGATAAAGTTCCTTAAGCCAAATATGGAATAGAATAGAGCTACTCCTTACTCAACGAAATGGACTCAACACCCCATATTAAACGCCTAAGAATGTACCTGACTAGTAAGTATCTTAAAACCTATGGATTGCTATGTCTCCAAAAGAGAATCAAGCATGTGTACAGGGGCATAAACGCAGCAGTGATAGGATTGGAGAGGTTCGGTGAGCAAATGAAGACCCTTTGAAGTCATATTGCATGGTGCCCATTCAACGGGTCTCAACTCTCCAGGTTTAAGGTATTCTTCCTTCAGCTAAAACATGCATGTGGAACCCAGAGTATGATCAACCGTGTGAATGGGAGACGTGTTCAAATATGTCTCAGTTTTCCTCCCCTGGTACTCGGGTGCAACATTCCAGACTCTTTACTAACACTCTCCCCACTTGGAGAGTCAACGCCTTTAACCTCCTGTTTGGCCCAGTTTGCAATTTCTGCGGAAGATGAACAGGAATAGGGAGAACCTATGAGAGACTAGCTGGAGGTGTCTGGACGGGCAAATTTAACTCTCATTTCCCACCAGGAAGAGGAATTAACCAAAGGCACAGCGTGCCGTGCCGGAACAAGATTAGGGCCTGAAGCCATCCTGCGGTGTTGCGGCCAGCTCACAAGAAAGCGAGTTGAAGAAAGGAGCTCAGGGGCACTGTAATTCACAAACCTGCAGAGTTATAAATGACAGCTATCGTCCAAAAATATACTGAAGTAAGGCTGCCAAGAGGACTTGAAAGCGGGGTAGAATTGCAGGAAACTGATTTCAGGAGGTAGACTGGAATTGCATTGAAAGCATAGGAAAAGAGGCAGAACGTCCACAATGAAGCACTTGGCCAAAAAGGGCGTATGCATTTTTTCCTGAATATATTCAGGAAGAAACGCATACGCCCTTTTTGGCCAACCAAGCAAGCTTGCAAAGGAAGTCTGCACTACAATGAAGTCTCACTTCCCCCCGGTCAAAAGGGCCATCTGAAAAAAGTGTAAAATCCAGAAAGGCAGGACAGGCCATGGAGAACTGGGAGCCTTGTTATGCTGATGGGCGGGATGTAAATTGCCAACAGACACTCGGGAGAAGTGTATGGTGTTTCCTGAAACATCTAAAAAACAAAGCAACAGAGCCTAGGGCACTTCCACTTATGGTCCTATAGCTTAGGGAAATTAAAATCAAAAAGACACAGCCACACCAACGTTTGGGACGCCTCTGTTTACAAGAACCTCATTTATCGTACAAGATCAATATCACAGAAAGTGAAAAATGGATAAAGAACTTGTGGTACTTACGTACAATGCAGTATCACTCAGCAATGAAATCTATGTCATCAGGCCCGTAGCAGCATAATGAGTGGATTCAGGTACGATGATTCTAACTGAAAGAAGTCACACAGAAAAAGAAACATCATAAGATATCACTAACACACGGAATGTAAACTTGGTTACACAGGAACTGAATTCCAAAACAGAACAGCGTCTCAAATTTAGAAAACCAACTTATGCTTGCTTAAGGGGAAAGGTGAGTTGGGATGCTGCATAAAACCAGAGATTGAAATGAGCACAGATAAAGTTCCTTAAGCCAAATATGGAATAGACAAGAGCTACTCCTTGCTCAACGAAATGGACTCAACACCCCATATTAAACGCCTAAGAATGTACCTGACTAGTAAGTATCTTAAAACCTATGGATAGCTATGTCTCTGAAAGAGAATCAAGCATGTGTACAGGGGCATAAATGCAGCAGTGATAGGATTGGAGAGGTTCGGTGAGCAAATGAAGACCCTTTGAAGTCATATTGCATGGTACCCTTTACACGGGTCTCAACTCTCCAGGTTTAAGCTATTCTTCCTTCAGCTAAAACATGCATGTGGAACCCAGAGTATGATCAACCGTGTGAACGGGAGATGTGTTCAAATATGTCTCAGTTTTCCTCCCCTGGTACTCGGGTGCAACATTCCAGACGCTTTACTAACACTCTCCCCACTTGGAGAGTCAGCGCCTTTAACCTCCTGTTTGGCCCAGTTTGCAATTTCTGTGGAAGATGAACAGGAATAGGGAGAACCAATGAGAGACTAGCTGGAGGTGTCTGGACGGGCAAATTTAACTCTCATTTCCCACCAGGAAGAGGAATTAACCAAAGGCTCAGCGTGCCGTGCCGGAACCAGATTAGGGCCTGTAGCCATCCTGCGGTGTTGCGGCCAGGTCACAAGAAAGCGAGTTGAAGAAAGGAGCTCAGGGGCACTGTAATTCACAAACCTGCAGAGTTATAAATGACAGCTATCGTCCAAAAATATACTGAAGTAAGTCTGCCAAGAGGACTTGAAAGCGAGGCAGAATTGCAGGAAACCGATTTCAGGAGGTAGACTGGAATTGCATTGAAAGCATAGGAAAAGAGGCAGAACGTCCACAATGATGCACTTGGCCAAAAAGGGCGTATGCGTTTTTTCCTGAATATATTCAGGAAAAAACGCATACGCCCTTTTTGGCCAACCAAGCAAGCTTGCAAAGGAAATCTGCACTACAATGAAGTCTCACTTCCCCCCATTCAAAAGGGCCATCTGAAAAAAGTGTAAAATCCAGAAAGGCAGGACAGGCCATGGAGAACTGGGAGCCTTGTTATGCTGATGGGCGGGATGTAAATTGCCAACAGACACTCAGGAGAAGTGTATGGTGTTTCCTGAAACATCTAAAAAACAAAGCAACAGAGCCTAGGGCACTTCCACTTATGGTCCTATAGCTTAGGGAAATTAAAATCAAAAAGACACAGCCACCCCAAAGTTTGGGACGCCTCTGTTTACAAGAACCTCGTTTACCGTACAAGTTCAGTATCACAGAAAGTGAAAAATGGATAAAGAAGTTGTGGTATTTACTTACAAAGCAATATCACTCAGCAATGAAATCTATGTCATCAGGCCCTTAGCAGCATAATGAGTGGATTCAGGTACGATGATTCTAACTGAAATAAGTCACACAGAAAAAGAAACATCATAAGATATCACTAATACACGGAATGTAAACTTGTTTACACAGGAACTGAATTCCAAAACAGAACAGGGTCTCAAATTTAGAAAACCAACTTATGCTTGCTTAAGGGGAAAGGTGAGTTGGGGTGCTGCATAAAACCAGAGATTGAAATGAGCACAGATAAATTTCCTTAAGCCAAATATGGAATAGACAAGAGCTACTCCTTGCTCAACGAAATGGACTCAACACCCCATATTAAACGCCTAAGAATGTACCTGACTAGTAAGTATCTTAAAACCTATGGATTTCTATGTCTCTGATAGAGAATCAAGCATGTGTACAGGGGCATAAATGCAGCAGTGATAGGATTGGAGAGGTTCGGTTAGCAACTGAAGACCCTTTGAAGTCATATTGCATGGTACCCATTACACGGGTCTCAACTCTCCAGGTTTAAGGTATTCTTCCTTCAGCTAAAACATGCATGTGGAACCCAGAGTATGATCAACCGTGTGAACGGGAGACGTGTTCAAATATGTCTCAGTTTTTCTCCCCTGGTACTCGGGTGCAACATTCCAGACGCTTTACTAACACTCTCCCCACTTGGAGAGTCAGCGCCTTTAACCTCCTGTTTGGCCCAGTTTGCAATTTCTGCGGAAGATGAACAGGAATAGCGAGAACCAATGAGAGACTAGCTGGAGGTGTCTGGACGGGCAAATTTAACTCTCATTTCCCACCAGGAAGAGGAAATAACCAAAGGCTCAGCGTGCCGTGCCGGAACCAGATTAGGGTCTGAAGCCATCCTGCGGTGTTGCGGCCAGCTCAAATGAAAGCGAGTTGAAGAAAGGAGCTCAGGGGCACTGTAATTCACAAACCTGCAGAGTTATAAATGACAGCTATCGTCCAAAAATATACTGAAGTAAGGCTGCCAAGAGGACTTGAAAGCGGTGCAGAATTGCAGGAAACCGATTTCAGGAGGTAGACTGGAATTGCATTGAAAGCATAGGAAAAGAGGCAGAACGTCCACAATGATGCACTTGGCCAAAAAGGGCGTATGCGTTTTTTCCTGAATATATTCAGGAAAAAATGCATACGCACTTTTTGGCCAACCAAGCAAGCTTGCAAAGGAAATCTGCACTACAATGAAGTCTCACTTCCCCCCGGTCAAAAGGGCCACCTGAAAAAAGTGTAAAATCCAGAAAGGCAGGACAGGCCATGGAGAACTGGGAGCCTTGTTATGCTGATGGGCGGGATGTAAATTGCCAACAGACACTCGGGAGAAGTGTATGGTGTTTCCTGAAACATCTAAAAAACAAAGCAACAGAGCCTAGGGCACTTCCACTTATGGTCCTATAGCTTAGGGAAATTAAAATCAAAAAGACACAGCCACCCCAAAGTTTGGGACGCCTCTGTTTACAAGAACCTCATTTACAGTACAAGTTCAACATCGCAGAAAGTGAAAAATGGATAAAGAAGTTGTGGTATTTACTTACAAAGCAATATCACTCAGCAATGAAATCTATGTCATCAGGCCCTTAGCAGCACAATGAGTGGATTGAGGTATGATGATTCTAACTGAAATAAGTCACACAGAAAAAGAAACATCATAAGATATCAGTAATACACGGAATGTAAACTTGGCTACACAGGAACTGAATTCCAAAACAGAACAGGGTCTCAAATTTAGAAAACCAACTTATGCTTGCTTAAGGGGAAAGGTGAGTTGGGGTGCTGCATAAAACCAGAGATTGAAATGAGCACAGATAAAGTTCCTTAAGCCAAATATGGAATAGACAAGAGCTACTCCTTGCTCAACGAAATAGACTCAACACCGCATATTAAACGCCTAAGAAAGTACCTGACTAGTAAGTATCTTAAAACCTATGGATTGTTATGTCTCCGAAAGAGAATCAAGCGTGTCTACAGGGGCATAAACGCAGCAGTGATAGGATTGGAGAGGTTCGGTGAGCAACTGAAGACCCTTTGAAGTCATATTGCATGGTACCCATTACACGGGTCTCAACACTCCAGGTTTAAGCTATTCTTCCTTCAGCTAAATCATGCATGTGGAACCCAGAGTATGATTAACCATGTGATCGGGAGACGTGTTCAAATATGTCTCAGTTTTCGTACCCTGGTACTCGGGTGCAACATTCCAGATGCTTTACTAACACTCTCCCGACTTGGAGAGTCAGTCCCTTTAACCTCCTGTTTGGCCCAGTTTGCAATTTCTGAGGAAGATGAACAGGAATAGCGAGAACCAATGAGAGACTAGCTGGAGGTGTCTGGACGGGCAAATTTATCTCTCATTTCCCACCAGGAAGAGGAATTAACCAAAGGCTTAGCGTGCCGTGCCGGAACCAGATTAGGGCCTGAAGCCATCCTGCGGTGTTGCGGCCAGCTCACAAGAGGGCGAGTTGAAGAAAGGAGCTCAGGGGCACTGTAATTCACAAACCTGCAGAGTTATAAATGACAGCTATCATCCAAAAATATACTGAAGTAAGGCTGCCAAGAGGACTTGAAAGCGGGGCAGAATTGCAGGAAACCGATTTCAGGAGGTAGACTGGAATTGCATTGAAAGCATAGGAAAAGAGGCAGAACGTCCACAATGATGCACTTGGCCAAAAAGGGCGTATGCGTTTTTTCCTGAATATATTCAGGAAAAAACGCATACGCCCTTTTTGGCCAACCTAGCAAGCTTGCAAAGGAAATCTGCACTACAATGAAGTCTCACATCCCCCCGGTCAAACGGGCATCAGAAAAAAGTGTAAAATCCAGAAAGGCAGGACAGGCCATGGAGAAATGGGAGCCTTGTTATGCTGATGGGTGGGATGTAAATTGCCAACAGACACTCGGGAGAAGTGTATGGTGTTTCCTGAAACATCTAAAAAACAAAGCAACAGAGCCTAGGGCACTTCCACTTATGGTCCTATAGCTTAGGGAAATTAAAATCAAAAAGACACAGCCACCCCAAAGTTTGGGACGCCTCTGTTTACAAGAACCTCATTTATCGTACAAGATCAATATCACAGAAAGTGAAAAATGGATAAAGAACTTGTGGTACTTACGTACAATGCAGTATCACTCAGCAATGAAATCTATGTCATCAGGCCCGTAGCAGCATAATGAGTGGATTCAGGTACGATGATTCTAACTGAAATAAGTCACACAGAAAAAGAAACATCATAAGATATCGCTAACACACGGAATGTAAACTTGGTTACACAGGAACTGAATTCCAAAACAGAACAGCGTCTCAAATTTAGAAAACCAACTTATGCTTGCTTAAGGGGAAAGGTGAGTTGGGATGCTGCATAAAACCAGAGATTGAAATGAGCACAGATAAAGTTCCTTAAGCCAAATATGGAATAGACAAGAGCTACTCCTTGCTCAACGAAATGGACTCAACACCCCATATTAAACGCCTAAGAATGTACCTGACTAGTAAGTATCTTAAAACCTATGGATAGCTATGTCTCTGAAAGAGAATCAAGCATGTGTACAGGGGCATAAATGCAGCAGTGATAGGATTGGAGAGGTTCGGTGAGCAAATGAAGACCCTTTGAAGTCATATTGCATGGTACCCTTTACACGGGTCTCAACTCTCCAGGTTTAAGCTATTCTTCCTTCAGCTAAAACATGCATGTGGAACCCAGAGTATGATCAACCGTGTGAACAGGAGACGTGTTCAAATATGTCTCAGTTTTCCTCCCCTGGTACTCGGGTGCAACATTCCAGACGCTTTACTAACACTCTCCCCACTTGGAGAGTCAGCGCCTTTAACCTCCTGTTTGGCCCAATTTGCAATTTCTGTGGAAGATGAACAGGAATAGGGAGAACCAATGAGAGACTAGCTGGAGGTGTCTGGACGGGCAAATTTAACTCTCATTTCCCACCAGGAAGAGGAATTAACCAAAGGCTCAGCGTGCCGTGCCGGAACCAGATTAGGGCCTGTAGCCGTCCTGCAGTGTTGCGGCCAGGTCACAAGAAAGCGAGTTGAAGAAAGGAGCTCAGGGGCACTGTAATTCACAAACCTGCAGAGTTATAAATGACAGCTATCGTCCAAAAATATACTGAAGTAAGGCTGCCAAGAGGACTTGAAAGCGGGGCAGAATTGCAGGAAACCGATTTCAGGAGGTAGACTGGAATTGCATTGAAAGCATAGGAAAAGAGGCAGAACGTCCACAATGATGCACTTGGCCAAAAAGGGCGTATGCGTTTTTTCCTGAATATATTCAGGAAAAAACGCATACGCCCTTTTTGGCCAACCAAGCAAACTTGCAAAGGAAATCTGCACTACAATGAAGTCTCACTTCCCCCAGGTCAAAGGGGCCATCTGAAAAAAGTGTAAAATCCAGAAAGGCAGGACAGGCCATGGAGAACTGGGAGCCTTGTTATGCTGATGGGCGGGATGTAAATTGCCAACAGACACTCGGGAGAAGTGTATGGTGTTTCCTGAAACATCTAAAAAACAAAGCAACAGAGCCTAGGGCACTTCCACTTATGGTCCTATAGCTTAGGGAAATTAAAATCAAAAAGACACAGCCACCCTAAAGTTTGGGACGGCTCTGTTTACAAGAACCTCGTTTACCATACAAGTTCAATATCACAGAAAGTGAAAAATGGATAAAGAACTTGTGGTACTTACGTACAATGCAGTATCACTCAGCAATGAAATCTATGTCATCAGGCCCGTAGCAGCATAATGAGTGGATTCAGGTACGATGATTCTAACTGAAATAAGTCACACAGAAAAAGAAACATCATAAGATATCACTAATACACGGAATGTAAACTTGGCTACACAGGAACTGAATTCCAAAACAGAACAGGGTCTCAAATTTAGAAAACCAACTTATGCTTGCTTAAGGGTAAAGGTGAGTTGGGGTGCTGCATAAAACCAGAGATTGAAATGAGCACAGATAAAGTTCCTTAAGCCAAATATGGAATAGACTAGAGCTACTCCTTACTCAACGAAATGGACTCAACACCCCATATTAAACGCCTAAGAATGTACCTGACTAGTAAGTATCTTAAAACCTATGGATTGCTATGTCTCCAAAAGAGAATCAAGCGTGTGTACAGGGGCATAAACGCAGCAGTGATAGGATTGGAGAGGTTCGGTGAGCAAATGAAGACCCTTTGAAGTCATATTGCATGGTACCCATTCCACAGGTTTCAACTACCCAGGTTTAAGGTATTCTTCCTTCAGCTAAAACATGCATGTGGAACCTAGAGTATGATCAACCATGTGATCGGGAGACGTGTTCAAATATCTCTCAGTTTTCGTAACCTGGTACTCGGGTGCAACATTCCAGACGCTTTACGAACACTCTCCCGACTTGGAGAGTCAGTCCGTTTAACCTCCTGTTTGGCCCAGTTTGCAATTTCTGCGGAAGATGAACAGGAATAGGGAGAACCTATGAGAGAGTAGCTGGAGGTGTCTGGACGGGCAAATTTAACTCTCATTTCCCACCAGGAATAGGAATTAACCAAAGGCTGTGCGTGCCGTGCCGGAACCAGATTAGGGTCTGAAGCCATCCTGCGGTGTTGCGGCCAGCTTAAAGGAAAGCGAGTTGAAGAAAGGAGCTCAGGGGCACTGTAATTCACAAACCTGCAGAGTTATAAATGACAGCTATCGTCCAAAAATATACTGAAGTAAGGCTGCCAAGAGGACTTGAAAGCGGTGCAGAATTGCAGGAAACCGATTTCAGGAGGTAGACTGGAATTGCATTGAAAGCATAGGAAAAGAGGCAGAACGTCCACAATGATGCACTTGGCCAAAAAGGGCGTATGCGTTTTTTCCTGAATATATTCAGGAAAAAACGCATACGCCCTTTTTGGCCAACCAAGCAAGCTTGCAAAGGAAATCTGCACTACAATGAAGTCTCACTTCCCCCCGGTCAAAAGGGCCATCTGAAAAAAGTGTAAAATCCAGAAAGGCAGGACAGGCCATGGAGAACTGGGAGCCTTGTTATGCTGATGGGCGGGATGTAAATTGCCAACAGACACTCGGGAGAAGTGTATGGTGTTTCCTGAAACATCTAAAAAACAAAGCAACAGAGCCTAGGGCACTTCCACTTATGGTCCTATAGCTTAGGGAAATTAAAATCAAAAAGACACAGCCACCCCAAAGTTTGGGACGCCTCTGTTTACAAGAACCTCATTTACAGTACAAGTTCAACATCGCAGAAAGTGAAAAATGGATAAAGAAGTTGTGGTATTTACTTACAAAGCAATATCACTCAGCAATGAAATCTATGTCATCAGGCCCTTAGCAGCACAATGAGTGGATTCAGGTATGATGATTCTAACTGAAATAAGTCACACAGAAAAAGAAACATCATAAGATATCAGTAATACACGGAATGTAAACTTGGCTACACAGGAACTGAATTCCAAAACAGAACAGGGTCTCAAATTTAGAAAACCAACTTATGCTTGCTTAAGGGGAAAGGTGAGTTGGGGTGCTGCATAAAACCAGAGATTGAAATGAGCACAGATAAAGTTCCTTAAGCCAAATATGGAATAGACAAGAGCTACTCCTTGCACAACGAAATAGACTCAACACCGCATATTAAACGCCTAAGAAAGTACCTGACTAGTAAGTATCTTAAAACCTATGGATTGCTATGTCTCCGAAAGAGAATCAAGCGTGTGTACAGGGGCATAAACGCAGCAGTGATAGGATTGGAGAGGTTCGGTGAGCAACTGAAGACCCTTTGAAGTCATATTGCATGGTACACATTCCACAGGTTTCAACTACACAGGTTTAAGGTATTCTTCCTTCAGCTAAAACATGCATGTGGAACCTAGAGTATGATTAACAATGTGATCGGGAGACGTGTTCAAATATGTCTCAGTTTTCGTACCCTGGTACTCGGGTGCAACATTCCAGACGCTTTACTAACACTCTCCCGACTTGGAGAGTCAGTCCCTTTAACCTCCTGTTTGGCCCAGTTTGCAATTTCTGAGGAAGATGAACAGGAATAGCGAGAACCAATGACAGACTACCTGGAGGTGTCTGGACGGGCAAATTTATCTCTCATTTCCCACCAGGAAGAGGAATTAACCAAAGGCTTAGCGTGCCGTGCCGGAACCAGATTAGGGCCTGAAGCCATCCTGCGGTGTTGCGGCCAGCTCACAAGAGGGCGAGTTGAAGAAAGGAGCTCAGGGGCACTGTAATTCACAAACCTGCAGAGTTATAAATGACAGCTATCATCCAAAAATATACTGAAGTAAGGCTGCCAAGAGGACTTGAAAGCGGGGCAGAATTGCAGGAAACCGATTTCAGGAGGTAGACTGGAATTGCATTGAAAGCATAGGAAAAGAGGCAGAGCGTCCACAATGATGCACTTGGCCAAAAAGGGTGTATGCGTTTTTTCCTGAATATATTCAGGAAAAAACGCATACGCCCTTTTTGGCCAACCAAGCAAGCTTGCAAAGGAAATCTGCACAACAATGAAGTCTCACATCCCCCCGGTCAAACGGGCATCAGAAAAAAGTGTAAAATCCAGAAAGGCAGGACAGGCCATGGAGAAATGGGAGCCTTGTTATGCTGATGGGTGGGATGTAAATTGCCAACAGACACTCGGGAGAAGTGTATGGTGTTTCCTGAAACATCTAAAAAACAAAGCAACAGAGCCTAGGGCACTTCCACTTATGGTCCTATAGCTTAGGGAAATTAAAATCAAAAAGACACAGCCACCCCAAAGTGTGGGACGCCTCTGTTTACAAGAACCTCATTTATCGTACAAGATCAATATCACAGAAAGTGAAAAATGGATAAAGAATTTGTGGTACTTACGTACAATGCAGTATCACTCAGCAATGAAATCTATGTCATCAGGCCCGTAGCAGCATAATGAGTGGATTCAGGTACGATGATTCTAACTGAAATAAGTCACACAGAAAAAGAAACATCATAAGATATCACTAATACACGGAATGTAAACTTGGTTACACAGGAAGTGAATTCCAAAACAGAACAGCGTCTCAAATTTAGAAAACCAACTTATGCTTGCTTAAGGGGAAAGGTGAGTTGGGGTGCTGCATAAAACCAGAGATTGAAATGAGCACAGATAAAGTTCCTTAAGCCAAATATGGAATAGACAAGAGCTACACCTTGCTCAACGAAATGGACTCAACACCCCATATTAAACGCCTAAGAATGTACCTGATTAGTAAGTATCTTAAAACCTATGGATTGCTATGTCTCCAAAAGAGAATCAAGCATGTGTACAGGGGCATAAACGCAGCAGTGATAGGATTGGAGAGGTTCGGTGAGCAAATGAAGACCCTTTGAATTCATATTGCATGGTACCCATTACACGGGTCTCAACTCTCCAGGTTTAAGGTATTCTTCCTTCAGCTAAAACATGCATGTGGAACCCAGAGTATGATCAACCATGTGAACGGGAGATGTGTTCAAATATGTCTCAGTTTTCCTCCCCTGGTACTCGGGTGCAACATTCCAGACGCTTTACTAACACACTCCCCACTTGGAGAGTCAGTCCCTTTAACCTCCTGTTTGGCCCAGTTTGCAATTTCTGCGGAAGATGAACAGGAATAGGGAGAACCAATGAGAGACTAGCTGGAGGTGTCTGGACGGGCAAATTTAACTCTCATTTCCCACCAGGAAGAGGAAATAACCAAAGGCTGTGCGTGCCGTGCCGGAACCAGATTAGTGTCTGAAGCCATCCTGCGGTGTTGCGGCCAGCTCAAAGGAAAGCGAGTTGAAGAAAGGAGCTCAGGGGCACTGTAATTCACAAACCTGCAGAGTTATAAATGACAGCTATCGTCCAAAAATATACTGAAGTAAGGCTGCCAAGAGGACTTGAAAGCGGTGCAGAATTGCAGGAAACCGATTTCAGGAGGTAGACTGGAATTGCATTGAAAGCATAGGAAAAGAGGCAGAACGTCCACAATGATGCACTTGGCCAAAAAGGGCGTATGCGTTTTTTCCTGAATATATTCAGGAAAAAACGCATACGCACTTTTTGGCCAACCAAGCAAGCTTGCAAAGGAAATCTGCACTACAATGAAGTCTCACTTCCCCCCGGTCAAAAGGGCCATCTGAAAAAAGTGTAAAATCCAGAAAGGCAGGACAGGCCATGGAGAACTGGGAGCCTTGTTATGCTGATGGGCGGGATGTAAATTGCCAACAGACACTCGGGAGAAGTGTATGGTCTTTCCTGAAACATCTAAAAAACAAAGCAACAGAGCCTAGGGCACTTCCACTTATGGTCCTATAGCTTAGGGAAATTAAAATCAAAAAGACACAGCCACCCCAAAGTTTGGGACGCCTCTGTTTACAAGAACCTCATTTACAGTACAAGTTCAACATCGCAGAAAGTGAAAAATGGATAAAGAAGTTGTGGTATTTACTTACAAAGCAATATCACTCAGCAATGAAATCTATGTCATCAGGCCCTTAGCAGCACAATGAGTGGATTCAGGTATGATGATTCTAACTGAAATAAGTCACACAGAAAAAGAAACATCATAAGATATCAGTAATACACGGAATGTAAACTTGGCTACACAGGAACTGAATTCCAAAACAGAACAGGGTCTCAAATTTAGAAAACCAACTTATGCTTGCTTAAGGGGAAAGGTGAGTTGGGGTGCTGCATAAAACCAGAGATTGAAATGAGCACAGATAAAGTTCCTTAAGCCAAATATGGAATAGACAAGAGCTACTCCTTGCTCAACGAAATAGACTCAACACCGCATATTAAACGCCTAAGAAAGTACCTGACTAGTAAGTATCTTAAAACCTATGGATTGCTATGTCTCCGAAAGAGAATCAAGCGTGTGTACAGGGGCATAAACGCAGCAGTGATAGGATTGGAGAGGTTCGGTGAGCAACTGAAGACCCTTTGAAGTCATATTGCATGGTACCCATTCCACAGGTTTCAACTACACAGGTTTAAGGTATTCTTCCTTCAGCTAAAACATGCATGTGGAACCTAGAGTATGATTAACCATGTGATCGGGAGACGTGTTCAAATATGTCTCAGTTTTCGTACCCTGGTACTCGGGTGCAACATTCCAGACGCTTTACTAACACTCTCCCGACTTGGAGAGTCAGTCCCTTTAACCTCCTGTTTGGCCCAGTTTGCAATTTCTGAGGAAGATGAACAGGAATAGCGAGAACCAATGACAGACTACCTGGAGGTGTCTGGACGGGCAAATTTATCTCTCATTTCCCACCAGGAAGAGGAATTAACCAAAGGCTTAGCGTGCCGTGCCGGAACCAGATTAGGGCCTGAAGCCATCCTGCGGTGTTGCGGCCAGCTCACAAGAGGGCGAGTTGAAGAAAGGAGCTCAGGGGCACTGTAATTCACAAACCTGCAGAGTTATAAATGACAGCTATCATCAAAAAATATACTGAAGTAAGGCTGCCAAGAGGACTTGAAAGCGGGGCAGAATTGCAGGAAACCGATTTCAGGAGGTAGACTGGAATTGCATTGAAAGCATAGGAAAAGAGGCAGAGCGTCCACAATGATGCACTTGGCCAAAAAGGGCGTATGCATTTTTTCCTGAATATATTCAGGAAAAAACGCATACGCCCTTTTTGGCCAACCAAGCAAGCTTGCAAAGGAAATCTGCACTACAATGAAGTCTCACATCCCCCCGGTCAAACGGGCATCAGAAAAAAGTGTAAAATCCAGAAAGGCAGAACAGGCCATGGAGAAATGGGAGCCTTGTTATGCTGATGGGCGGGATGTAAATTGCCAACAGCCACTCTGGAGAAGTGTATGGTGTTTCCTGAAACATCTAAAAAACAAAGCAACAGAGCCTAGGGCACTTCCACTTATGGTCCTATAGCTTAGGGAAATTAAAATCAAAAAGACACAGCCACCCCAAAGTTTGGGACGCCTCTGTTTACAAGAACCTCATTTATCGTACAAGATCAATATCACAGAAAGTGAAAAATGGATAAAGAAATTTTGGTACTTACGTACAATGCAGTATCACTCAGCAATGAAATCTATGTCATCAGGCCCGTAGCAGCATAATGAGTGGATTCAGGTACGATGATTCTAACTGAAATAAGTCACACAGAAAAAGAAACATCCTACGATATCACTAATACACGGAATGTAAACTTGGCTACACAGGAACTGAATTACAGACAAGAACAGGGTCTCAAATTTAGAAAACCAACTTATGCTTGCTTAAGGGGAAAGGTGAGTTGGGGTGCTGCATAAAACCAGAGATTGAAATGAGCACAGATAAAGATCCCTAAGCCAAATATGGAATAGACAAGAGCTACTCCTTGCTCAACGAAAAGGACTCAACACCGCATATTAAACGCCTAAGAATGTACCTGACTTGTAAGTATCTTAAAACCTATGGATTGCTATGTCTCCGAAAGAGAATCAAGCATGTGTACAGGGGCATAAACGCAGCAGTGATAGGATTGGAGAGGTTCGGTGAGCAAATGAAGACCCTTTGAAGTCATATTGCATGGTACCCATTACACGGGTCTCAACTCTCCAGGTTTAAGGTATTCTTCCTTCAGCTAAAACATGCATGTGGAACCCAGAGTATGATCAACCGTGTGAACGGGAGACGTGTTCAAATATGTCTCAGTTTTCCTCCCCTGGTACTCGGGTGCAACATTCCAGACGCTTTACTAACACTCTCCCCACTTGGAGAGTCAGCGCCTTTAACCTCCTGTTTGGCCCAGTTTGCAATTTCTGCGGAAGATGAACAGGAATAGCGAGAACCAATGAGAGACTAGCTGGAGGTGTCTGGACGGGCAAATTTAACTCTCATTTCCCACCAGGAAGAGGAATTAACCAAAGGCTTAGCGTGCTGTGCCGGAACCAGATTAGGGCCTGAAGCCATCCTGCGGTGTTGCGGCCAGCTCACAAGAGGGCGAGTTGAAGAAAGGAGCTCAGGGGCACTGTAATTCACAAACCTGCAGAGTTATAAATGACAGCTATCATCCAAAAATATACTGAAGTAAGGCTGCCAAGAGGACTTGAAAGCGGGGCAGAATTGCAGGAAACCGATTTCAGGAGGTAGACTGGAATTGCATTGAAAGCATAGGAAAAGAGGAAGAGCGTCCACAATGATGCACTTGGCCAAAAAGGGCGTATGCGTTTTTTCCTGAATATATTCAGGAAAAAACGCATACGCCCTTTTTGGCCAACCAAGCAAGCTTGCAAAGGAAATCTGCACTACAATGAAGTCTCACATCCCCCCGGTCAAAGGGGCATCAGAAAAAAGTGTAAAATCCAGAAAGGCAGGACAGGCCATGGAGAACTGGGAGCCTTGTTATGCTGATGGGTGGGATGTAAATTGCCAACAGACACTCGGGAGAAGTGTATGGTGTTTCCTGAAACATCTAAAAAACAAAGCAACAGAGCCTAGGGCACTTCCACTTATGGTCCTATAGCTTAGGGAAATTAAAATCAAAAAGACACAGCCACCCCAAAGTTTGGGACGCCTCTGTTTACAAGAACCTTGTTTATCGTACAAGTTCAATATCACAGAAAGTGAAAAATGGATAAAGAACTTGTGGTACTTACGTACAATGCAGTATGACTCAGCAATGAAATCTATGTCATCAGGCCCGTAGCAGCATAATGAGTGGATTCAGGTACGATGATTCTAACTGAAATAAGTCACACAGAAAAAGAAACATCATAAGATATCACTAATACACGGAATGTAAACTTGGTTACACAGGAACTGAATTCCAAAACAGAACAGCGTCTCAAATTTAGAAAACCAACTTATGCTTGCTTAAGGGGAAAGGTGAGTTGGGATGCTGCATAAAACCAGAGATTGAAATGAGCACAGATAAAGTTCCTTAAGCCAAATATGGAATAGACAAGAGCTACACCTTGCTCAACGAAATGGACTCAACACCCCATATTAAACGCCTAAGAATGTACCTGACTAGTAAGTATCTTAAAACCTATGGATTGCTATGTCTCCAAAACAGAGTCAAGCGTGTGTACAGGGGCGTAAACGCAGCAGTGATAGGATTGGAGAGGTTCGGTGAGCAAATGAAGACCCTTTGAAGTCATATTGCATGGTACCCATTACACGGGTTTCAACTACCCAGGTTTAAGGTATTCTTCCTTCAGCTAAAACATGCATGTGGAACCTAGAGTATGATCAACCATGTGATCGGGAGACGTGTTCAAATATGTCTCAGTTTTCCTCCCCTGGTACTCGGGTGCAACATTCCAGACGCTTTACTAACACTCTCCCGACTTGGAGAGTCAGTCCCTTTAACCTCCTGTTTGGCCCAGTTTGCAATTTCTGCGGAAGATGAACAGGAATAGCGAGAACCAATGAGAGACTAGCTGGAGGTGTCTGGACGGGCAAATTTAACTCTCATTTCCCACCAGGAAGAGGAATTAACCAAAGGCTCAACGTGCCGTGCCGGCACCAGATTAGGGCCTGAAGCCATCCTGCGGTGTTGCGGCCAGCTCACAAGAAAGTGAGTTGAAGAAAGGAGCTCAGGGGCACTGTAATTCACAAACCTGCAGAGTTATAAATGACAGCTATCGTCCAAAAATATACTGAAGTAAGGCTGCCAAGAGGACTTGAAAGCGGGGCAGAATTGCAGGAAACCGATTTCAGGAGGTAGACTGGAATTGCATTGAAAGCATAGTAAAAGAGGCAGAACGTCCACAATGATGCACTTGGCCAAAAAGGGCGTATGCATTTTTTCCTGAATATATTCAGGAAAAAACGCATACACCCTTTTTGGCCAACCAAGCAAACTTGCAAAGGAAACCTGCACTACAATGAAGTCTCACTTCCCCCAGGTCAAAAGGGCCATCTGAAAAAAGTGTAAAATCCAGAAAGGCAGGACAGGCCATGGAGAACTGGGAGCCTTGTTATGCTGATGGGTGGGATGTAAATTGCCAACAGACACTCGGGAGAAGTGTATGGTGTTTCCTGAAATATCTAAAAAACAAAGCAACAGAGCCTAGGGCACTTCCACTTATGGTCCTATAGCTTAGGGAAATTAAAATCAAAAAGACACAGCCACCCCAAATTTTGGGACGTCTCTGTTTACAAGAACCTCATTTATCGTACAAGATCAATATCACAGAAAGTGAAAAATGGATAAAGAATTTGTGGTACTTACGTACAATGCAGTATCACTCAGCAATGAAATCTGTGTCATCAGGCCCGTAGCAGCATAATGAGTGGATTCAGGTACGATGATTCTAACTGAAATAAGTCACACAGAAAAAGAAACATCATAAGATATCACTAATACACGGAATGTAAACTTGGCTACACAGGAACTGAATTCCAAAACAGAACAGGGTCTCAAATTTAGAAAACCAACTTATGCTTGCTTAAGGGGAAAGGTGAGTTGGGGTGCTGCATAAAACCAGAGATTGAAATGAGCACAGATAAAGTTCCTTAAGCCAAATATGGAATAGACAAGAGCTACTCCTTACTCAACGAAATGGACTCAAGACCGCATATTAAACGCCTAAGAATGTACCTGACTTGTAAGTATCTTAAAACCTATGGATTGCTATGTCTCCAAAGGAGAATCAAGCGTGTGTACAGGGGCATAAACGCAGCACTGATAGGATTGGAGAGGTTCGGTGAGCACATGAAGACCCTTTGAAGTCATATTGCATGGTACCCATTACACTTGTCTCAACTCTCCAGGTTTAAGGTATTCTTCCTTCAGCTAAAACATGCATGTGGAACCCAGAGTATGATCAACCGTGTGAACGGGAGACGTGTTCAAATATGTCTCAGTTTTCGTACCCTGGTACTCGGGTGCAACATTCCAGACGCTTTACTAACACTCTCCCCACTTGGAGAGTCAGCGCCTTTAACCTCCTGTTTGGCCCAGTTTGCAATTTCTGCGGAAGATGAACAGGAATAGCGAGAACCAATGAGAGACTAGCTGGAGGTGTCTGGACGGGCAAATTTAACTCTCATTTCCCACCAGGAAGAGGAATTAACCAAAGGCTCAGCGTGCCATGCCAGAACCAGATTAGGGCCTGAAGCCATCCTGCGGTGTTGCGGCCAGCTCACCAGAAAGCGAGTTGAAGAAAGGAGCTCAGGGGCACTGTAATTCACAAACCTGCAGAGTTATAAATGACAGCTCTCGTCCAAAAATATACTGAAGTAAGGCTGCCAAGAGGACTTGAAAGCGGGGCAGAATTGCAGGAAACCGATTTCAGGAGGTAGACTGGAATTGCATTGAAAGCATAGGAAAAGAGGCAGAACGTCCACAATGATGCACTTGGCCCAAAAGGGCGTATGCGTTTTTTCCTGAATATATTCAGGAAAAAACGCATACGCCCTTTTTGGCCAACCAAGCAAACTTGCAAAGGAAATCTGCACTACAATGAAGTCTCACTTCCCCCAGGTCAAAAGGGCCATCTGAAAAAAGTGTAAAATCCAGAAAGGCAGGACAGGCCATGGAGAACTGGGAGCCTTGTTATGCTGATGGGTGGGATGTAAATTGCCAACAGACACTCGGGAGAAGTGTATGGTGTTTCCTGAAACATCTAAAAAACAAAGCAACAGAGCCTAGGGCACTTCCACTTATGGTCCTATAGCTTAGGGAAATTAAAATCAAAAAGACACAGCCACCCCAAAATTTGGGACGCCTCTGTTTACAAGAACCTCGTTTACCGTACAAGTTCAATATCACAGAAAGTGAAAAATGGATAAAGAAATTGTGGTACTTACGTACAATGCAGTATCACTCAGCAATGAAATCTATGTCATCAGGCCCGTAGCAGCTCAATGAGTGGATTCAGGTACGATGATTCTAACTGAAATAAGTCACACAGAAAAAGAAACATCATAAGATATAACTAATACACGGAATGTAAACTTGGCTACACAGGAACTGAATTCCAAAACAGAACAGGGTCTCAAATGTAGAAAACCAACTTATGCTTGCTTAAGGGGAAAGGTGAGTTGGGGTGCTGCATAAAACCAGAGATTGAAATGAGCACAGATAAAGTTCCTTAAGCCAAATATGGAATAGAAAAGAGCTACTCCTTACTCAACGAAATGGACTCAAGACCGCATATTAAACGCCTAAGAATGTACCTGACTAGTAAGTATCTTAAAACCTATGGATTGCTATGTCTCCAAAGGAGAATCAAGCGTGTGTACAGGGGCATAAACGCAGCACTGATAGGATTGGAGAGGTTCGGTGAGCACATGAAGACCCTTTGAAGTCATATTGCATGGTACCCATTACACGGGTCTCAACTCTCCAGGTTTAAGGTATTCTTCCTTCAGCTAAAACATGCATGTGGAACCCAGAGTATGATCAACCGTGTGAACGGGAGACGTGTTCAAATATGTCTCAGTTTTCGTACCCTGGTACTCGGGTGCAACATTCCAGACGCTTTACTAACACTCTCCCCACTTGGAGAGTCAGCGCCTTTAACCTCCTGTTTGGCCCAGTTTGCAATTTCTGCGGAAGATGAACAGGAATAGCGAGAACCAATGAGAGACTAGCTGGAGGTGTCTGGACGGGCAAATTTAACTCTCATTTCCCACCAGGAAGAGGAATTAACCAAAGGCTCAGCGTGCCATGCCAGAACCAGATTAGGGCCTGAAACCATCCTGCGGTGTTGCGGCCAGCTCACCAGAAAGCGAGTTGAAGAAAGGAGCTCAGGGGCACTGTAATTCACAAACCTGCAGAGTTATAAATGACAGCTATCGTCCAAAAATATACTGAAGTAAGGCTGCCAAGAGGACTTGAAAGCGGGGCAGAATTGCAGGAAACCGATTTCAGGAGGTAGACTGGAATTGCATTGAAAGCATAGGAAAAGAGGCAGAACGTCCACAATGATGCACTTGGCCCAAAAGGGCGTATGCGTTTTTTCCTGAATATATTCAGGAAAAAACGCATACGCCCTTTTTGGCCAACCAAGCAAACTTGCAAAGGAAATCTGCACTACAATGAAGTCTCACTTCCCCCAGGTCAAAAGGGCCATCTGAAAAAAGTGTAAAATCCAGAAAGGCAGGACAGGCCATGGAGAACTGGGAGCCTTGTTATGCTGATGGGTGGGATGTAAATTGCCAACAGACACTCGGGAGAAGTGTATGGTGTTTCCTGAAACATCTAAAAAACAAAGCAACAGAGCCTAGGGCACTTCCACTTATGGTCCTATAGCTTAGGGAAATTAAAATCAAAAAGACACAGCCACCCCAAAATTTGGGACGCCTCTGTTTACAAGAACCTCGTTTACCGTACAAGTTCAATATCACAGAAAGTGAAAAATGGATAAAGAAATTGTGGTACTTACGTACAATGCAGTATCACTCAGCAATGAAATCTATGTCATCAGGCCCGTAGCAGCTCAATGAGTGGATTCAGGTACGATGATTCTAACTGAAATAAGTCACACAGAAAAAGAAACATCATAAGATATAACTAATACACGGAATGTAAACTTGGCTACACAGGAACTGAATTCCAAAACAGAACAGGGTCTCAAATGTAGAAAACCAACTTATGCTTGCTTAAGGGGAAAGGTGAGTTGGGGTGCTGCATAAAATCAGAGATTGAAATGAGCACAGATAAAGTTCTTTAAGCCAAATATGGAATAGACAAGAGCTACTCCTTACTCAACGAAATGGACTCAACACCCCATATTGATCGCCTAAGAATGTACCTGACTAGTAAGTATCTTAAAACCTATGGATTGCTATGTCCCAAAAGAGAATCAAGCGTGTGTACAGGGGCATAAACGCAGCAGTGATAGGATTGGAGAGAGGTTCGGTGAGCAAATGAAGACCCTTTGAAGTCATATTGCATGGTACCCATTACACGGGTCTCAACTCTCCAGGTTTAAGGTATTCTTCCTTCAGCTAAAACATGCATGTGGAACCCAGAGTATGATCAACCGTGTGAACGGGAGACGTGTTCAAATATGTCTCAGTTTTCCTCCCCTGGTACTCGGGTGCAACATTTCAGACGCTTTACTAACACTCTCCCCACTTGGAGAGTCAGCGCCTTTAACCTCCTGTTTGGCCCAGTTTGCAATTTCTGCGGAAGATGAACAGGAATAGCGAGAACCAATGAGAGACTAGCTGGAGGTGTCTGGACGGGCAAATTTAACTCTCATTTCCCACCAGGAAGAGGAAATAACCAAAGGCTCAGCATGCCGTGCCGGAACCAGATTAGGACCTGAAGCCATCCTGCGGTGTTGCGGCCAGCTCACCAGAAAGCGAGTTGAAGAAAGGAGCTCAGGGGCACTGTAATTCACAAACCTGCAGAGTTATAAATGACAGCTATCGTCCAAAAATATACTGAAGTAAGGCTGCCAAGAGGACTTGAAAGCGGGGCAGAATTGCAGGAAACCGATTTTAGGAGGTAGACTGGAATTTCATTGAAAGCATAGGAAAAGAGGCAGAACGTCCACAATGATGCACTTGGCCAAAAAGGGCGTATGCGTTTTTTCCTGAATATATTCAGGAAAAAACGCATACGCCCTTTTTGGCCAACCAAGCAAGCTTGCAAAGGAAATCTGCACTACAATGAAGTCTCACTTCCCCCCGGTCAAAAGGGCCATCTGAAAAAAGTGTAAAATCCAGAAAGGCAGGACAGGCCATGGAGAACTGGGAGCCTTGTTATGCTGATGGGCGGGATGTAAATTGCCAACAGACACTCAGGAGAAGTGTATGGTGTTTCCTGAAACATCTAAAAAACAAAGCAACAGAGCCTAGGGCACTTCCACTTATGGTCCTATAGCTTAGGGAAATTAACATCAAAAAGACACAGCCACCCCAAAGTTTGGAACAGCTCTGTTTACAAGAACCTCGTTTACAGTACAAGTTCAACACCGCAGAAAGTGAAAAATGGATAAAGAAGTTGTGGTATTTACTTACAAAGCAATATCACTCAGCAATGAAATCTATGTCATCAGGCCCTTAGCAGCAAAATGAGTGGATTCAGGTATGATGATTCTAACTGAAATAAGTCACACAGAAAAAGAAACATCATAAGATATCAGTAATACACGGAATGTAAACTTGGCTACACAGGAACTGAATTACAGACCAGAACAGGGTCTCAAATTTAGAAAACCAACTTATGCTTGCTTAAGGGTGAAGGTGAGTTGGGGTGCTGCATAAAACCAGAGATTGAAATGAGCACAGATAAAGTTCCTTAAGCCAAATATGGAATAGACAAGAGCTACTCCTTGCTCAACGAAATGGACTCAACACCGCACATTAAATGCTTAAGAATGTACCTGACTAGTAAATATCTTAAAACCTATGGATTGCTATGTCTCCGAAAGAGAATCAAGCATGTGTACAGGGGCATAAACGCAGCAGTGATAGGATTCGAGAGGTTCGGTGAGCAAATGTAGACCCTTTGAAGTCATATTGCATGGTACCCATTCCACGGGTCTCAACTCTCCAGGTTTAAGGTATTCTTCCTTCAGCTAAAACATGCATGTGGAACCTAGAGTATGATCAACCATGTGATCGGGAGACGTGTTCAAATATGTCTCAGTTTTCGTACCCTGGTACTCGGGTGCAACATTCCAGACGCTTTACTAACACTCTCCCGACTTGGAGAGTCAGTCCCTTTAACCTCCTGTTTGGCCCAGTTTGCAATTTCTGCGGAAGATGAACAGGAATAGCGAGAACCAATGAGAGACTAGCTGGAGGTGTCTGGACGGGCAAATTTAACTCTCATTTCCCACCAGGAAGAGGAATTAACCAAAGGCTCAGCGTGCCATGCCAGAACCACATTAGGGCCTGAAGCCATCCTGCGGTGTTGCGGCCAGCTCACCAGAAAGCGAGTTGAAGAAAGAAGCTCAGGGGCACTGTAATTCACAAACCTGCAGAGTTATAAATGACAGCTATCGTCCAAAAATATACTGAAGTAAGGCTGCCAAGAGGACTTGAAAGCGGGGCAGAATTGCAGGAAACCGATTTCAGGAGGTAGACTGGAATTGCATTGAAAGCATAGGAAAAGAGGCAGAACGTCCACAATGATGCACTTGGCCCAAAAGGGCGTATGCGTTTTTTCCTGAATATATTCAGGAAAAAACGCATACGCCCTTTTTGGCCAACCAAGCAAACTTGCAAAGGAAATCTGCACTACAATGAAGTCTCACTTCCCCCAGGTCAAAAGGGCCATCTGAAAAAAGTGTAAAATCCAGAAAGGCAGGACAGGCCATGGAGAACTGGGAGCCTTGTTATGCTGATGGGTGGGATGTAAATTGCCAACAGACACTCGGGAGAAGTGTATGGTGTTTCCTGAAACATCTAAAAAACAAAGCAACAGAGCCTAGGGCACTTCCACTTATGGTCCTATAGCTTAGGGAAATTAAAATCAAAAAGACACAGCCACCCCAAAGTTTGGGACGCCTCTGTTTACAAGAACCTCGTTTACAGTACAAGTTCAACACCGCAGAAAGTGAAAAATGGATAAAGAAGTTGTGGTATTTACTTACAAAGCAATATCACTCAGCAATGAAATCTATGTCATCAGGCCCTTAGCAGCACAATGAGTGGATTCAGGTATGATGATTCTAACTGAAATAAGTCACACAGAAAAAGAAACATCATAAGATATCAGTAATACAGGGAATGTAAACTTGGCTACACAGGAACTGAATTACAGACCAGAACAGGGTCTCAAATTTAGAAAACCAACTTATGCTTGCTTAAGGGTGAAGGGGAGTTGGGGTGCTGCATAAAACCAGAGACTGAAATGAGCACAGATAAAGTTCCTTAAGCCAAATATGGAATAGACAAGAGCTACTCCTTGCTCAACGAAATGGACTCAACACCGCACATTAAATGCGTAAGAATGTACCTGACTAGTAAATATCTTAAAACCTATGGATTGCTATGTCTCCAAAAGAGAATCAAGTGTGTGTACAGGGGCATAAACGCAGCAGTGATAGGATTGGAGAGGTTCGCTGAGCAAATGAAGACCCTTTGAAGTCATATTGCATGGTACCCATTCCACGGGTCTCAACTCTCCAGGTTTAAGGTATTCTTCCTTCAGCTAAAACATGCATGTGGAACCCAGAGTATGATCAACCGTGTGAACAAGAGACGTGTTCAAATATGTCTCAGTTTTCGTACGCTGGTACTCGGGTGCAACATTCCAGAGGCTTTACTAACACTCTCCCAACTTGGAGAGTCAGTCCCTTTAACCTCCTGTTTGGCCCAGTTTGCAATTTCTGCGGAAGATGAACAGGAATAGCGAGAACCAATGAGAGACTAGCTAGAGGTGTCTGGACGGGCAAATTTATCTCTCATTTCCCACCAGGAAGAGGAATTAACCAAAGGCTCAGCGTGCCGTGCCGGAACCAGACTAGGGCCTGAAGCCATCCTGTGGTGTTGCGGCCAGCTCACAAGAAAGCGAGTTGAAGAAAGGAGCTCAGGGGCACTGTAATTCACAAACCTGCAGAGTTATAAATGACAGCTATCGTCCAAAAATATACTGAAGTAAGGCTGCCAAGAGGATTTGAAAGCGGGGCAGAATTGCAGGAAACCGATTTCAGGAGGTAGACTGGAATTGCATTGAAAGCATAGGAAAAGAGGCAGAACGTCCACAATGATGCACTTGGCCAAAAAGGGCGTATGCGTTTTTTCCTGAATATATTCAGGAAAAAACGCATACGCCCTTTTTGGCCAACCAAGCAAGCTTGCAAAGGAAATCTGCACTACAATGAAGTCTCACTTCCCCCCGGTCAAAAGGGCCATCTGAAAAAAGTGTAAAATCCAGAAAGGCAGGACAGGCCATGGAGAACTGGGAGCCTTGTTATGCTGATGGGCGGGATGTAAATTGCCAACAGACACTTGGGAGAAGTGTATGGTGTTTCCTGAAACATCGAAAAAACAAAAAAACAGAGCCTAGGGCACTTCCACTTATGGTCCTATAGCTTAGGGAAATTAAAATCAAAAAGACACAGCCACCCCAAAGTTTGGAACGCCTCTGTTTACAAGAACTTCGTTTACAGTACAAGTTCAACTTCGCAGAAAGTGAAAAATGGATAAAGAACTTGTGGTATTTACTTACAATGCAGTATCACTCAGCAATGAAATCTATGTCATCAGGTCCTTAGCAGCACAATGAGTGGATTCAGGTACGATGATTCTAACTGAAATAAGTCACACAGAAAAAGAAACATCATAAGATATCAGTAATACACGGAATGTAAACTTGGCTACACAGGGACTGAATTACAGAACAGAACAGGGTCTCAAATTTAGAAAACCAACTTATGCTTGCTTAAGGGGAAAGGTGAGTTGGGGTGCTGCATAAAACCAGAGACTGAAATGAGCACAGATAAAGTTCCTTAAGCCAAATATGGAATAGACAAGAGCTACTCCTTGCTCAACGAAATGGACTCAACACCCCATATTAAACGCCTAAGAATGTACCTGACTAGTAAGTATCTTAAAACCTATGGATTGCTATTTCTCCGAAAGAGAATCAAGCATGTGTACAGGGGCAAAAACGCAGCAGTGATAGGATTGGAGAGGTTCGGTGAGCAAATGAAGACCCTTTGAAGTCATATTGCATGGTACCCATTCCACGGGTTTCAACTACCCAGGTTTAAGGTATTCTTCCTTCAGCTAAAACATGCATGTGGAACCTAGAGTATGATCAACCATGTGATCGGGAGACGTGTTCAAATATGTCTCAGTTTTCATACCCTGGTACTCGGGTGCAACATTCCAGACGCTTTACTAACACTCTCCCGACTTGGAGAGTCAGTCCCTTTAACCTCCTGTTTGGCCTACTTTGCAGTTTCTGCGGAAGATGAACAGGAGTAGCGAGAACCAATGAGAGACTAGCTGGAGGTGTCTGGACGGGCAAATTTAACTCTCATTTCCCACCAGGAAGAGGAATTAACCAAAGGCTCAACGTGCCGTGCCGGAACCAGATTAGGGCCTGAAACCATCATGCGGTGTTGCGGCCAGCTCACAAGAAAGTGAGTTGAGGAAAGGAGCTCAGGGGCACTGTAATTCACAAACCTGCAGAGTTATAAATGACAGCTATCGTCAAAAATATACTGAAGTAAGGCTGCCAAGAGGACTTGAAAGCGGGGAAGAATTGCAGGAAACCGATTTCAGGAGGTAGACTGGAATTGCATTGAAAGCATAGGAAAAGAGGCAGAACGTCCACAATGATGCACTTGGCCAAAAAGGGCGTATGCGTTTTTTCCTGAATATATTCAGGAAAAAACGCATACGCCCTTTTTGGCCAACCAAGCAAGCTTGCAAAGGAAATCTGCACTACAATGAAGTCTCACTTCCCCCCGGTCAAAAGGGCCAGCTGAAAAAAGTGTAAAATCCAGAAAGGCAGGACAGGCCATGGAGAACTGGGAGCCTTGTTATGCTGATGGGCAGGATGTAAATTGCCAACAGACACTCGGGAGAAGTGTATGGTGTTTCCTGAAACATCTAAAAAACAAAGCAACAGAGCCTAGGGCACTTCCACTTATGGTCCTATAGCTTAGGGAAATTAAAATCAAAAAGACACAGCCACCCCAAAGTTTGGGACGCCTCTGTTTACAAGAACCTCGTTTACCGTACAAGTTCAATATCACAGAAAGAGAAAAATGGATAAAGAACTTGTGGTACTTACGTACAATGCAGTATCACTCAGCAATGAAATCTATGTCATCAGGCCCGTAGCAGCATAATGAGTGGATTCAGGTACGATGATTCTAACTGAAATAAGTCACACAGAAAAAGAAACATCATAAGATATCACTAATACACGGAATGTAAACTTGGCTACACAGGAACTGAATTCCAAAACAGAACAGGGTCTCAAATTTAGAAAACCAACTTATGCTTGCTTAAGGGGAAAGGTGAGTTGGGGTGCTGCATAAAACCAGAGATTGAAATGAGCACAGATAAAGTTCCTTAAGCCAAATATGGAATAGACAAGAGCTACTCCTTGCTCAACGAAATGGACTCAACACCCCATATTAAACGCCTAAGAATGTACCTGACTAGTAAGTATCTTAAAACCTATGGATTGCTATGTCTCCAAAAGAGAACCAAGCGTGTGTACAGGGGCATAAACGCAGCAGTGATAGGATTGGAGAGGTTCGGTGAGCAAATGAAGACCCTTTGAAGTCATATTGCATGGTACCCATTACACGGGTCTCAACTCTCCAGGTTTAAGGTATTCTTCCTTCAGCTAAAACATGCATGTGGAACCCAGAGTATGATCAACCGTGTGAACGGGAGACTTGTTCAAATATGTCTCAGTTTTCCTCCCCTGGTACTCGGGTGCAACATTCCAGACGCTTTACTAACACTCTCCCGACTTCGAGAGTCAGTCCCTTTAACCTCCTGTTTGGCCCAGTTTGCAATTTCTGCGGAAGATGAACAGGAATAGTGAGAACCAATGAGAGACTAGCTGGAGGTGTCTGGACGGGCAAATTTAACTCTCATTTCCCACCAGGAAGAGGAAATAACCAAGGGCTCAGCGTGCCGTGCCAGAATCACATTAGGGCCTGAAGCCATCTTGCGGTGTTGCGGCCAGCTCAAATGAAAGCGAGATGAAGAAAGGAGCTCAGGGGCACTGTAATTCACAAACCTGCAGAGTTATAAATGACAGCTATCGTCCAAAAATATACTGAAGTAAGGCTGCCAAGAGGACTTGAAATCGCGGCAGAATTGCAGGAAACTGATTTCAGGAGGTAGACTGGAATTGCATTGAAAGCATAGGAAAAGAGGCAGAACGTCCACAATGATGCACTTGGCCAAAAAGTGCGTATGCGTTTTTTCCAGAATATATTCAGGAAAAAACGCATACGCCCTTTTTGGCCAACCAAGCAAGCTTGCAAAGGAAATCTGCACTACAATGAAGTCTCACTTGTCCCCGGACAAAAGGGCCATCTGAAAAAAGTGTAAAATCCAGAAACGCAGGACAGGCCATGGAGAACTGGGAGCCTTGTTATGCTGATGGGCGGGATGTAAATTGCCAACAGACACTCGGGAGAAGTGTATGGTGTTTCCTGAAACATCTAAAAAACAAAGCAACAGAGCCTAGGGCGCTTCCACTTATGGTCCTATAGCTTAGGGAAATTAAAATCAAAAAGACACAGCCACCCCAAAGTTTGGGATGGCTTTGTTTACAAGAACCTCATATACGGTACAAGTTCAATATCGCAGAAAGTGAAAAATGGATAAAGAAGTTGTGGTACTTATGTACAATGCAATATCACTCAGCAATGAAATCTATGTCATCAGGCCCGTAGCAGCATAATGAGTGGATTAAGTACGATGAATCTAACTGAAATAAGTCACACAGAGAAAGAAACATCATAAGATATCACTAATACACGGAATGTAAACTTGGCTACACAGGAACTGAATTCCAAAACAGAACAGGGTCTCAAATTTAGAAAACCAACTTATGCTTGCTTAAGGGGAAAGGTGAGTTGGGGTTCTGCATAAAACCAGAGATTGAAATGAGCACAGATAAAGTTCTATAAGCCAAATATGGAATAGACAAGAGCTACTCCTTGCTCAACGAAATGGACTCAACACCCCATATTCAACGCCTAGGAATATACCTGCCTAGTAAGAATCATAAAAGCTATGGATTTATATATCTCTGTAAGAGAATCAAGAGTGTGTACAGCGGCATTAAAGCAGTGAAAATCAGCTAAATCCCATATTAAAAATAAATTTCTTAAACAAAACACAATGACAGTGAAATAGAGAGCAATACTTAAGTAATTCATTCAAGGCTTCTGAGGCAATCTCCATTTACCATATCTACACCCAGAGCTGGGTGACACATAAGGCTGGACATTTGGGGCTCATAAGATTGGTGAGGTTCGGTGAGAAAATGCAGACCCTTTGAAGTCATATTGCATGGTACCCATTCCACGGATTTCAACTACCCAGGTTTAAGGTATTCTTCCTTCAGCTAAAACATGCATGTGGAACCTAGAGTATGATCAACCATGTGATCGGGAGACGTGTTCAAATATGTCTCAGTTTTCGTACCCTGGTACTCGGGTGCAACATTCCAGACGCTTTACTAACACTCTCCCCACTTGGAGAGTCAGTCCCTTTAACCTCCTGTTTGGCCCAGTTTGCAATTTCTGCGGAAGATGAACAGGAATAGCGAGAACCAATGAGAGACTAGCTGGAGGTGTCTGGACGGGCAAATTTAACTCTCATTTCCCACCAGGAAGAGGAATTAACCAAAGGCTCAGGGTGCCGTGCCGGAACCAGATTAGGGCCTGAAACCATCCTGTGGTGTTGCGGCCAGGTCACAAGAAAGCGAATTGAAGAAAGGAGCTCAGGGGCACTGTAATTCACAAACCTGCAGAGTTATAAATGACAGCTATCGTCCAAAAATATACTGAAGTAAGGCTGCCAAGAGGACTTGAAAGCGGGGCAGAATTGCAGGAAACCGATTTCAGGAGGTAGACTGGAATTGCATTGAAAGCATAGGAAAAGAGGCAGAACGTCCACAATGATGCACTTGGCCAAAAAGGGCGTATGCGTTTTTTCCTGAATATATTCAGGAAAAAACGCATACGCCCTTTTTGGCCAACCAAGCAAGATTGCAAAGGAAATCTGCACTACAATGAAGTCTCACATCCCCCCGGTCAAAAGGGCCATCTGAAAAAAGTGTAAAATCCAGAAAGGCAGGACAGGCCATGGAGAACTGGGAGCCTTGTTATGCTGATGGGCGGGATGTAAATTGCCAACAGACACTTGGGAGAAGTGTATGGTGTTTCCTGAAACATCTAGAAAACAAAGCAACAGAGCCTAGGGCACTTCCACTTATGGTCCTATATCTTAGGGAAATTAAAATCAAAAAGACACACCCACCCCAAAGTTGGGGACTCCTCTGTTTACAAGAACCTCGTTTACCGTACAAGTTCAATATCACAGAAAGTGAAAAATGGATAAAGAAGTTGTGGTATTTACTTACAAAGCAATATCACTCAGCAATGAAATCTATGTCATCAGGCCCGTAGCAGCATAATGAGTGGATTCAGGTACGATGATTCTAACTGAAATAAGTCACACAGAAAAAGAAACATCATAAGATATCACTAATACACGGAATGTAAACTTGGCTACACATGAACTGAATTCCAAAACAGAACAGGGTCTCAAATTTAGAAAACCAACTTATGCTTGCTTAAGGGGAAAGGTGAGTTGGGGTGCTGCATAAAACCAGAGATTGAAATGAGCACAGATAAAGTTCCTTAAGCCAAATATGGAATAGACAAGAGCTACTCCTTGCTCAACGAAATGGACTCAACACCCCATATTAAATGCCTAAGAATGTACCTGACTAGTAAGTATCTTAAAACCTATGGATTGCTATGTCTCCAAAAGAGAATCAAGCGTGTGTACAGGGGCATAAACGCAGCAGTGATAGGATTGGAGAGGTTCGGTGAGCAAATGAAGACCCTTTGAAGTCATATTGCATGGTACCCATTCCACGGGTTTCAACTACCCAGGTTTAAGGTATTCTTCCTTCAGCTAAAACATGCATGTGGAACCTAGAGTATGATCAACCATGTGATCGCGAGACGTGTTCAAATATGTCTCAGTTTTCCTCCCCTGGTACTCTGGTGCAACATTCCAGACGCTTTACTAACACTCTCCCGACTTCGAGAGTCAGTCCCTTTAACCTCCTGTTTGGCCCAGTTTGCAATTTCTGCGGAAGATGAACAGGAATAGTGAGAACCAATGAGAGACTAGCTGGAGGTGTCTGGACGGGCAAATTTAACTCTCATTTCCCACCAGGAAGAGGAAATAACCAAAGGCTCAGCGTGCCGTGCCAGAATCACATTAGGGCCTGAAGCCATCCTGCGGTGTTGCGGCCAGCTCAAATGAAAGCGAGATGAAGAAAGGAGCTCAGGGGCACTGTAATTCACAAACCTGCAGAGTTATAAATGACAGCTATCGTCCAAAAATATACTGAAGTAAGGCTGCCAAGAGGACTTGAAATCGCGGCAGAATTGCAGGAAACCGATTTCAGGAGGTAGACTGGAATTGCATTGAAAGCATAGGAAAAGAGGCAGAACGTCCACAATGATGCACTTGGCCAAAAAGTGCGTATGCGTTTTTTCCAGAATATATTCAGGAAAAAACGCATACGCCCTTTTTGGCCAACCAAGCAAGCTTGCAAAGGAAATCTGCACTACAATGAAGTCTCACTTCCCCCCGGTCAGAAGGGCCATCTGAAAAAAGTGTAAAATCAAGAAAGGCAGGACAGGCCATGGAGAACTGGGAGCCTTGTTATGCTGATGGGCGGGATGTAAATTGCCAACAGACACTCGGGAGAAGTGTATGCTGTTTCCTGAAACATCTACAAAACAAAGCAACAGAGCCTAGGGCACTTCCACTTATGGTCCTATAGCTTAGGGAAATTAAAATCAAAAAGACACAGCCACCCCAAAGTTTGGGACGCCTCTGTTTACAAGAACCTCATTTACCGTACAAGTTCAGTATCACAGAAAGGGAAAAATGGATAAAGAAGTTGTGGTATTTACTTACAAAGCAATATCACTCAGCAATGAAATCTATGTCATCAGGCCCTTAGCAGCATAATGAGTGGATTCAGGTATGATGATTCTAACTGAAATAAGTCACACAGAAAAAGAAACATCATAAGATATCACTAATACACGGAATGTAAACTTGGTTACACAGAAACTGAATTCCAAAACAGAACAGGGTCTCAAATTTAGAAAACCAACTTATGCTTGCTTAAGGGGAAAGGTGAGTTGGGGTGCTGCATAAAACCAGAGATTGAAATGAGCACAGATAAAGTTCCTTAAGCCAAATATTGAATAGACAAGAGCTACTCCTTGCTCAACGAAATGGACTCAACACCCCATATTAAACGCCTAAGAATGTACCTGACTAGTAAGTATCTTAAAACCTATGGATTGCTATGTCTCCAAAAGAGAATCAAGCGTGTGTACAGGGGCATAAACGCAGCAGTGATAGGATTGGAGAGGTTCGGTGAGCAAATGAAGACCCTTTGAAGTCATATTGCATGGTACCCATTACACGGGTCTCAACTCTCCAGGTTAAGCTATTCTTCCTTCAGCTAAAGCATGCATGTGGAACCCAGAGTATGATCAACCGTGTGAACGGGAGACGTGTTCAAATATGTCTCAGTTTTCGTACCCTGGTACTCGGGTGCAACATTCCAGACGCTTTACTAACGCTCTCCCCACTTGGAGAGTCAGTCCCTTTAACCTCCTGTTTGGCCCAGTTTGCAATTTCTGCGGAAGATGAACAGGAATAGCGAGAACCAATGAGAGACTAGCTGGAGGTGTCTGGACGGGCAAATTTAACGCTCATTTCCCACCAGGAAGAGGAATTAACCAAAGGCTCAGCGTGCCGTGCCGGAACCAGATTAGGGCCTGAAACCATCCTGCGGTGTTGCGGCCAGGTCAAAAGAAAGCGAATTGAAGAAAGGAGCTCAGGGGCACTGTAATTCACAAACCTGCAGAGTTATAAATGACAGCTATCGTCCAAAAATATACTGAAGTAAGGCTGCCAAGAGGACTTGAAAGCGGGGCAGAATTGCAGGAAACCGATTTCAGGAGGTAGACTGGAATTGCATTGAAAGCATAGGAAAAGAGGCAGAACGTCCACAATGATGCACTTGGCCAAAAACGGCGTATGCGTTTTTTCCTGAATATATTCAGGAAAAAACGCATACGCCCTTTTTGGCCAACCAAGCAAGCTTGCAAAGGAAATCTGCACTACAATGAAGTCTCACATCCCCCCGGTCAAAAGGGCCATCTGAAAAAAGTGTAAAATCCAGAAAGGCAGGACAGGCCATGGAGAACTGGGAGCCTTGTTATGCTGATGGGCGGGATGTAAATTGCCAACAGCCACTTGGGAGAAGTGTATGGTGTTTCCTGAAACATCTAGAAAACAAAGCAACAGAGCCTAGGGCACTTCCACTTATGGTCCTATAGCTTAGGGAAATTAAAATCAAAAAGAAACAGCCACCCCAAAGTTTGGGACGCCTCTGTTTACAAGAACCTCGTTTACCATACAAGTTCAATATCACAGCAAGTGAAAAATGGATAAAGAACTTGTGGTACTTACGTACAATGCAGTATCACTCAGCAATGAAATCTATGTCATCAGGCTCGTAGCAGCATAATGAGTGGATTCAGGTACGATGATTCTAACTGAAATAAGTCACACAGAAAAAGAAACATCATAAGATATCACTAATACACGGAATGTAAACTTGGCTACACATGAACTGAATTCCAAAACAGAACAGGGTCTCAAATTTAGAAAACCAACTTATGCTTGCTTAAGGGGAAAGGTGAGTTGGGGTGCTGCATAAAACCAGAGATTGAAATGAGCACAGATAAAGTTCCTTAAGCCAAATATGGAATAGACAAGAGCTACTCCTTGCTCAACGAAATGGACTCAACACTCCATATTAAATGCCTAAGAATGTACCTGACTAGTAAGTATCTTAAAACCTATGGATTGCTATGTCTCCAAAAGAGAATCAAGCGTGTGTACAGGGGCATAAACGCAGCAGTGATAGGATTGGAGAGGTTCGGTGAGCAAATGAAGACCCTTTGAAGTCATATTGCATGGTACCCATTCCACGGGTCTCAACTCTCCAGGTTTAAGGTATTCTTCCTTCAGCTAAAACATGCATGTGGAACCCAGAGTATGATCAACCATGTGAACGGGAGACGTGTTCAAATATGTCTCAGTTTTCCTCCCCTGGTACTCGGGTGCAACATTCCAGACACTTTACTAACACTCTCCCCACTTGGAGAGTCAGCGCCTTTAACCTCCTGTTTGGCCCAGTTTGCAATTTCTGCGGAAGATGAACAGGAATAGCGAGAACCAATGAGAGACTAGCTAGAGGTGTCTGGACGGGCAAATTTAACTCTCATTTCCCTCCAGGAAGAGGAAATAACCAAAGGCTCAGCGTGCCGTGCCGGAACCAGATTAGGGCCTGAAGCCATCCTGTGGTGTTGCGGCCAGCTCACAAGAAAGCGAGTTGAAGAAAGGAGCTCAGGGGCACTGTAATTCACAAACCTGCAGAGTTATAAATGACAGCTATCATCCAAAAATATACTGAAGTAAGGCTGCCAAGAGGACTTGAAAACGGGGCAGAATTGCAGGAAACCGATTTCAGGAGGTAGACTGGAATTGCATTGAAAGCATAGGAAAAGAGGCAGAGCGTCCACAATGATGCACTTGGCCAAAAGGGGCGTATGCGTTTTTTCCTGAATATATTCAGGAAAAAACGCATACGCCCTTTTTGGCCAACCAAGCAAATTTGCAAAGGAAATCTGCACTACAATGAAGTCTCACTTCCCCCAGGTCAGAAGGGCCATCTGAAAAAAGTGTAAAATCAAGAAAGGCAGGACAGGCCATGGAGAACTGGGAGCCTTGTTATGCTGATGGGCGGGATGTAAACTGCCAACAGACACTCGGGAGAAGTGTATGGTGTTTCCTGAAACATCTACAAAACAAAGCAACAGAGCCTAGGGCACTTCCACTTATGGTCCTATAGCTTAGGGAAATTAAAATCAAAAAGACACAGCCACCCCAAAGTTTGGGACGCCTCTGTTTACAAGAACCTCATTTACCGTACAAGTTCAGTATCACAGAAAGTGAAAAATGGATAAAGAAGTTGTGGTATTTACTTACAAAGCAATATCACTCAGCAATGAAATCTATGTCATCAGGCCCTTAGCAGCATAATGAGTGGATTCAGGTATGATGATTCTAACTGAAATAAGTCACACAGAAAAAGAAACATCATAAGATATCACTAATACACGGAATGTAAACTTGGTTACACAGAAACTGAATTCCAAAACAGAACAGGGTCTCAAATTGAGAAAACCAACTTATGCTTGCTTAAGGGGAAAGGTGAGTTGGGGTGCTGCATAAAACCAGAGATTGAAATGAGCACAGATAAAGTTCCTTAAGCCAAATATGGAATAGACAAGAGCTACTCCTTGCTCAACGAAATGGACTCAACACCCCATATTAAACGCCTAAGAATGTACCTGACTAGTAAGTATCTTAAAACCTATGGATTGCTATGTCTCCAAAAGAGAATCAACCGTGTGTACAGGGGCATAAACGCAGCAGTGATAGGATTGGAGAGGTTCGGTGAGCAAATGAAGACCCTTTGAAGTCATATTGCATGGTACCCATTACACGGGTCTCAACTCTCCAGGTTTAAGCTATTCTTCCTTCAGCTAAAGCATGCATGTGGAACCCAGAGTATGATCAACCGTGTGAACGGGAGACGTGTTCAAATATGTCTCAGTTTTCGTACCCTGTTACTCGGGTGCAACATTCCAGACGCTTTACTAACACTCTCCCCACTTGGAGAGTCAGTCCCTTTAACCTCCTGTTTGGCCCAGTTTGCAATTTCTGCGGAAGATGAACAGGAATAGCGAGAACCAATGAGAGACTAGCTGGAGGTGTCTGGCCGGGCAAATTTAACGCTCATTTCCCACCAGGAAGAGGAATTAACCAAAGGCTCAGCGTGCCGTGCCGGAACAAGATTAGGGCCTGAAACCATCCTGCGGTGTTGCGGCCAGGTCACAAGAAAGCGAATTGAAGAAAGGAGCTCAGGGGCACTGTAATTCACAAACCTGCAGAGTTATAAATGACAGCTATCGTCGAAAAATATACTGAAGTAAGGCTGCCAAGAGGACTTGAAAGCGGGGCAGAATTGCAGGAAACCGATTTCAGGAGGTAGACTGGAATTGCATTGAAAGCATAGGAAAAGAGGCAGAACGTCCACAATGATGCACTTGGCCAAAAACGGCGTATGCGTTTTTTCCTGAATATATTCAGGAAAAAACGCATACGCCCTTTTTGGCCAACCAAGCAAGCTTGCAAAGGAAATCTGCACTACAATGAAGTCTCACATCCCCCCGGTCAAAAGGGCCATCTGAAAAAAGTGTAAAATCCAGAAAGGCAGGACAGGCCATGGAGAACTGGGAGCCTTGTTATGCTGATGGGCGGGATGTAAATTGCCAACAGCCACTTGGGAGAAGTGTATGGTGTTTCCTGAAACATCTAGAAAACAAAGCAACAGAGCCTAGGGCACTTCCACTTATGGTCCTATAGCTTAGGGAAATTAAAATCAAAAAGAAACAGCCACCCCAAAGTTTGGGACGCCTCTGTTTACAAGAACCTCGTTTACCATACAAGTTCAATATCACAGAAAGTGAAAAATGGATAAAGAACTTGTGGTACTTACGTACAATGCAGTATCACTCAGCAATGAAATCTATGTCATCAGGCCCGTAGCAGCATAATGAGTGGATTCAGGTATGATGATTCTAACTGAAATAAGTCACACAGAAAAAGAAACATCATAAGATATCGCTAATACACGGAATGTAAACTTGGCTACACAGGAACTGAATTCCAAAACAGAACAGGGTATCAAATTTAGAAAACCAACTTATGCTTGCTTAAGGGTAAAGGTGAGTTGGGGTGCTGCATAAAACCAGAGACTGAAATGAGCACAGATAAAGTTCCTTAAGCCAAATATGGAATAGAGAAGAGCTACTCCTTGCTCAAAGAAATGGACTCAACACCGCACATTAAATGCCTAAGAATGTACCTGACTAGTAAATATCTTAAAACCTATGGATTGCTATGTCTCCGAAAGAGAATCAAGCATGTGTACAGGGGCATAAACGCAGCAGTGATAGGATTGGAGAGGTTCGGTGAGCAAATGAAGACCCTTTGAAGTCATATTGCATGGTACCCATTACACGGGTCTCAACTCTCAAAGTTTAAGGTATTCTTCCTTCAGCTAAAACATGCATGTGGAACCCAGAGTATGATCAACCGTGTGAACGGGAGACGTGTTCAAATATGTCTCAGTTTTCCTCCCCTGGTACTCGGGTGCAACATTCCAGACGCTTTACTAACACTCTCCCCACTTGGAGAGTCAGCGCATTTAACCTCCTGTTTGGCCCAGTTTGCAATTTCTGCGGAAGATGAACAGGAATAGCGAGAACCAATGAGAGACTAGCTGGAGGTGTCTGGACGGGCAAATTTAACTCTCATTTCCCACCAGGAAGAGGAAATAACCAAAGGCTCAGCATGCCGTGCCGGAACCAGATTAGGGCCTGAAGCCATCCTGCGGTGTTGCGGCCAGCTCAAAAGAAAGCGAGTTGAAGAAAGGAGCTCAGGGGCACTGTAATTCACAAACCTGCAGAGTTATAAATGACAGCTATCGTCCAAAAATATACTGAAGTAAGGCTGCCAAGAGGACTTGAAAGCGGGGCAGAATTGCAGGAAACCGATTTCAGGAGGTAGACTGGAATTGCATTGAAAGCATAGGAAAAGAGGCAGAACGTCCACAATGATGCACTTGGCCAAAAAGGGCGTATGCGTTTTTTCCTGAATATATTCAGGAAAAAACGCATACGCCCTTTTTGGCCAACCAAGCAAGATTGCAAAGGAAATCTGCACTACAATGAAGTCTCACTTCCCCCGGTCAAAAGGGCCATCTGAAAAAAGTGTAAAATGCAGAAAGGCAGGACAGTCCATGGAGAACTGGGAGCCTTGTTATGCTGATGGGCGGGATGTAAATTGCCAACAGACACTCCGGAGAAGTGTATGTGTTTCCTAAAACATCTAAAAAACAAAGCAACAGAGCCTAGGGCACTTCCACTTATGGTCCTATAGCTTAGGGAAATTAAAATCAAAAAGACACAGCCACCCCAAAGTTTGGAACGGCTCTGTTTACAAGAACCTCGTTTACAGTACAAGTTCAACATCGCAGAAAGTGAAAAATGGATAAAGAAGTTGTGGTATTTACTTACAAAGCAATATCACTCAGCAATGAAATCTATGTCATCAGGCCCTTAGCAGCACAATGAGTGGATTCAGGTATGATGATTCTAACTGAAATAAGTCACACAGAAAAAGAAACATCATAAGATATCAGTAATACACGGAATGTAAACTTGGCTACACAGGAACTGAATTACAGAACAGAACAGGGTCTCAAATTTAGAAAACCAACTTATACTTGCTTAAGGGTAAAGGTGAGTTGGGGTGCTGCATAAAACCAGAGACTGAAATGAGCACAGATAAAGTTCCTTAAGCCAAATATGGAATAGACAAGAGCTACACCTTGCTCAACGAAATGGACTCAACAGCCCATATTAAACGCCTAAGAATGTACCTGACTAGTAAGTATCTTAAAACCTATGGATTGCTATGTCTCCAAAAGAGAATCAAGCGTGTGTACAGGGGCATAAACGCAGCAGTGATAGGATTGGAGAGGTTCGGTGAGCAAATGAAGACCCTTTGAAGTCATATTGCATGGTACCCATTACACGGGTCTCAACTCTCCAGGTTTAAGGTATTCTTCCTTCAGCTAAAACATGCATGTGGAACCCAGAGTATAATCAACCGTGTGAACGGGAGACGTGTTCAAATATGTCTCAGTTTTCCTCCCCTGGTACTCGGGTGCAACATTCCAGACGCTTTACTAACACTCTCCCCACTTGGAGAGTCAGTGCCTTTAACCTCCTGTTTGGCCCAGTTTGCAATTTCTGCGGAAGATGAACAGGAATAGGGAGAACCAATGAGAGACTAGCTGGAGGTGTCTGGACGGGCAAATTTAACTCTCATTTCCCACCAGGAAGAGGAAATAACCAAAGGCTCAGCGTGCCATGCCGGAACCAGATTAGGGCCTGAAGCCATCCTGCGGTGTTGCGGCCAGCTCACAAGAAAGCGAGTTGAAGAAAGGAGCTCAGGGGCACTGTAATTCACAAACCTGCAGAGTTATAAATGACAGCTATCGTCCAAAAATATACTGAAGTAAGGCTGCCAAGAGGACTTGAAAGCGGGGCAGAATTGCAGGAAACCGATTTCAGGAGGTAGACTGGAATTGCATTGAAAGCATAGGAAAAGAGGCAGAACGTCCACAATGATGCACTTGGCCAAAAAGGGCGTATGCGTTTTTTCCTGAATATATTCAGGAAAAAACGCATACGCCCTTTTTGGCCAACCAAGCAAACTTGCAAAGGAAATCTGCACTACAATGAAGTCTCACTTCCCCCCGGTCAAAAGGGCCATCTGAAAAAAGTGTAAAATCCAGAAAGGCAGGACAGGCCATGGAGAACTGGGAGCCTTGTTATGCTGATGGGCGGGATGTAAATTGCCAACAGACACTCGGGAGAAGTGTATGGTGTTTCCTGAAACATCTAAAAAACAAAGCAACAGAGCCTAGGGCACTTCCACTTATGGTCCTATAGCTTAGGGAAATTAAAATCAAAAAGACACAGCCATGCCAAAGTTTGGGACGCCTCTGTTTACAAGAACCTCGTTTACCGTACAAGTTCAATATCACAGAAATTGAAAAATGGATAAAGAACTTGTGGTACTTACGTACAATGCAGTATCACTCAGCAATGAAATCTATGTCATCAGGCCCGTAGCAGCATAATGAGTGGATTCAGGTACGATGATTCTAACTGAAATAAGTCACACAGAAAAAGAAACATCATAAGATATCACTAATACACGGAATGTAAACTTGGCTACACAGGAACTGAATTCCAAAACAGAACAGGGTCTCAAATTTAGAAAACCAACTTATGCTTGCTTAAGGGGAAAGGTGAGTTGGGGTGCTGCATAAAACCAGAGACTGAAATGAGCACAGATAAAGTTCCTTAAGCCAAATATGGAATAGACAAGAGCTACTCCTTACTCAACGAAATGGACTCAACACCCCATATTAAACGTCTAAGAATGTACCTGACTAGTAAGTATCTTAAAACCTATGGATTGCTATGTCTCCAAAAGAGAATCAAGCGTGTGTACAGGGGCATAAACGCAGCAGTGATAGGATTGGAGAGGTTCGGTGAGCAAATGAAGACCCTTTGAAGTCATATTGCATGTTACCCATTACACGGGTCTCAACTCTCCAGGTTTAAGGTATTCTTCCTTCAGCTAAAACATGCATGTGGAACCCAGAGTATGATCAACCATGTGATCGGGAGACGTGTTCAAATATGTCTCAGTTTTCCTCCCCTGGTACTCGGGTGCAACATTCCAGACGCTTTACTAACACTCTCCCCACTTGGAGAGTCAGCGCCTTTAACCTCCTGTTTGGCCCAGTTTGCAATTTCTGCGGAAGATGAACAGGAATAGCGAGAACCAATGAGAGACTAGCTGAAGGTGTCTGGGCGGGCAAATTTAACTCTCATTTCCCACCAGGAAGAGGAATTAACCAAAGGCTCAGCGTGCCGTGCCGGAACCAGATTAGGGCCTGTAGCCATCCTGCGGTGTTGCGGCCAGCTCACAAGAAAGCGAGTTGAAGAAAGGAGCTCAGGGGCACTGTAATTCACAAACCTGCAGAGTTATGAATGACAGCTATCGTCCAAAAATATACTGAAGTAAGGCTGCCAAGAGGACTTGAAAGCGGGGCAGAATTGCAGGAAACCGATTTCAGGAGGTAGACTGGAATTGCATTGAAAGCATAGGAAAAGAGGCAGAACGTCCACAATGATGCACTTGGCCAAAAAGGGCGTATGCGTTTTTTCCTGAATATATTCAGGAAAAAACGCATACGCCCTTTTTGGCCAACCAAGCAAACTTGCAAAGGAAATCTGCACTACAATGAAGTCTCACTTCCCCCCGGTCAAAAGGGCCATCTGAAAAAAGTGTAAAATCCAGAAAGGCAGGACAGGCCATGGAGAACTGGGAGCCTTGTTATGCTGATGGGTGGGATGTAAATTGCCAACACACACTCGGGAGAAGTGTATGGTGTTTCCTGAAACATCTAAAAAACAAAAAAACAGAGCCTAGGGCACTTCCACTTATGGTCCTATAGCTTAGGGAAATTAAAATCAAAAAGACACAGCCACCCCAAAGTTTGGAACGGCTCTGTTTACAAGAACTTCGTTTACAGTACAAGTTGAACATCGCAGAAAGTGAAAAATGGATAAAGAAGTTGTGGTATTTACTTACAAAGCAATATCACTCAGCAATGAAATCTATGTCATCAGGTCCTTAGCAGCACAATGAGTGGATTCAGGTATGATGATTCTAACTGAAATAAGTCACACAGAAAAAGAAACATCATAAGATATCAGTAATACACGGAATGTAAACTTGGCTACACAGGGACTGAATTACAGAACAGAACAGGGTCTCAAATTTAGAAAACCAACTTATGCTTGCTTAAGGGGAAAGGTGAGTTGGGGTGCTGCATAAAACCAGAGACTGAAATGAGCACAGATAAAGTTCCTTAAGCCAAATATGGAATAGACAAGAGCTACTCCTTGCTCAACGAAATGGACTCAAAACCGCATATTAAACCCCTAAGAATGTACCTGACTAGTAAGTATCTTAAAACCTATGGATTGCTATTTCTCCGAAAGAGAATCAAGCATGTGTACAGGGGCAAAAATGCAGCAGTGATAGGATTGGAGAGGTTCGGTGAGCAAATGAAGACCCTTTGAAGTCATATTGCATGGTACCCATTCCACGGGTTTCAACTACCCAGGTTTAAGGTATTCTTCCTTCAGCTAAAACATGCATGTGGAACCTAGAGTATGATCAACCATGTGATCGGGAGACGTGTTCAAATATGTCTCAGTTTTCATACCCTGGTACTCGGGTGCAACATTCCAGACGCTTTACTAACACTCTCCCGACTTGGAGAGTCAGTCCCTTTAACCTCCTGTTTGGCCTACTTTGCAATTTCTGTGGAAGATGAACAGGAGTAGCGAGAACCAATGAGAGACTAGCTGGAGGTGTCTGGACGGGCAAATTTAACTCTCATTTCCCACCAGGAAGAGGAATTAACCAAAGGCTCAACGTGCCGTGCCGGAACCAGATTAGGGCCTGAAACCATCATGCGGTGTTGCGGCCAGCTCACAAGAAAGTGAGTTGAGGAAAGGAGCTCAGGGGCACTGTAATTCACAAACCTGCAGAGTTATAAATGACAGCTATCGTCAAAAATATACTGAAGTAAGGCTGCCAAGAGGACTTGAAAGCGGGGAAGAATTGCAGGAAACCGATTTCAGGAGGTAGACTGGAATTGCATTGAAAGCATAGGAAAAGAGGCAGAACGTCCACAATGATGCACTTGGCCAAAAAGGGCGTATGCGTTTTTTCCTGAATATATTCAGGAAAAAACGCATACGCCCTTTTTGGCCAACCAAGCAAGCTTGCAAAGGAAATCTGCACTACAATGAAGTCTCACTTCCCCCCGGTCAAAAGGGCCAGCTGAAAAAAGTGTAAAATCCAGAAAGGCAGGACAGGCCATGGAGAACTGGGAGCCTTGTTATGCTGATGGGCAGGATGTAAATTGCCAACAGACACTCGGGAGAAGTGTATGGTGTTTCCTGAAACATCTAAAAAACAAAGCAACAGAGCCTAGGGCACTTCCACTTATGGTCCTATAGCTTAGGGAAATTAAAATCAAAAAGACACAGCCACCCCAAAGTTTGGGACGCCTCTGTTTACAAGAACCTCGTTTACCGTACAAGTTCAATATCACAGAAAGAGAAAAATGGATAAAGAACTTGTGGTACTTACGTACAATGCAGTATCACTCAGCAATGAAATCTATGTCATCAGGCCCGTAGCAGCATAATGAGTGGATTCAGGTACGATGATTCTAACTGAAATAAGTCACACAGAAAAAGAAACATCATAAGATATCACTAATACACGGAATGTAAACTTGGCTACACAGGAACTGAATTCCAAAACAGAACAGGGTCTCAAATTTAGAAAACCAACTTATGCTTGCTTAAGGGGAAAGGTGAGTTGGGGTGCTGCATAAAACCAGAGATTGAAATGAGCACAGATAAAGTTCCTTAAGCCAAATATGGAATAGACAAGAGCTACTCCTTGCTCAACGAAATGGACTCAACACCCCATATTAAACGCCTAAGAATGTACCTGACTAGTAAGTATCTTAAAACCTATGGATTGCTATGTCTCCAAAAGAGAACCAAGCGTGTGTACAGGGGCATAAACGCAGCAGTGATAGGATTGGAGAGGTTCGGTGAGCAAATGAAGACCCTTTGAAGTCATATTGCATGGTACCCATTACACGGGTCTCAACTCTCCAGGTTTAAGGTATTCTTCCTTCAGCTAAAACATGCATGTGGAACCCAGAGTATGATCAACCGTGTGAACGGGAGACTTGTTCAAATATGTCTCAGTTTTCCTCCCCTGGTACTCGGGTGCAACATTCCAGACGCTTTACTAACACTCTCCCGACTTCGAGAGTCAGTCCCTTTAACCTCCTGTTTGGCCCAGTTTGCAATTTCTGCGGAAGATGAACAGGAATAGTGAGAACCAATGAGAGACTAGCTGGAGGTGTCTGGACGGGCAAATTTAACTCTCATTTCCCACCAGGAAGAGGAAATAACCAAGGGCTCAGCGTGCCGTGCCAGAATCACATTAGGGCCTGAAGCCATCTTGCGGTGTTGCGGCCAGCTCAAATGAAAGCGAGATGAAGAAAGGAGCTCAGGGGCACTGTAATTCACAAACCTGCAGAGTTATAAATGACAGCTATCGTCCAAAAATATACTGAAGTAAGGCTGCCAAGAGGACTTGAAATCGCGGCAGAATTGCAGGAAACTGATTTCAGGAGGTAGACTGGAATTGCATTGAAAGCATAGGAAATGAGGCAGAACGTCCACAATGATGCACTTGGCCAAAAAGTGCGTATGCGTTTTTTCCAGAATATATTCAGGAAAAAACGCATACGCCCTTTTTGGCCAACCAAGCAAGCTTGCAAAGGAAATCTGCACTACAATGAAGTCTCACTTGTCCCCGGACAAAAGGGCCATCTGAAAAAAGTGTAAAATCCAGAAAGGCAGGACAGGCCATGGAGAACTGGGAGCCTTGTTATGCTGATGGGCGGGATGTAAATTGCCAACAGACACTCGGGAGAAGTGTATGGTGTTTCCTGAAACATCTAAAAAACAAAGCAACAGAGCCTAGGGCACTTCCACTTATGGTCCTATAGCTTAGGGAAATTAAAATCAAAAAGACACAGCCACCCCAAAGTTTGGGATGGCTTTGTTTACAAGAACCTCATATACGGTACAAGTTCAATATCGCAGAAAGTGAAAAATGGATAAAGAAGTTGTGGTACTTATGTACAATGCAATATCACTCAGCAATGAAATCTATGTCATCAGGCCCGTAGCAGCATAATGAGTGGATTAAGTACGATGAATCTAACTGAAATAAGTCACACAGAGAAAGAAACATCATAAGATATCACTAATACACGGAATGTAAACTTGGCTACACAGGAACTGAATTCCAAAACAGAACAGGGTCTCAAATTTAGAAAACCAACTTATGCTTGCTTAAGGGGAAAGGTGAGTTGGGGTTCTGCATAAAACCAGAGATTGAAATGAGCACAGATAAAGTTCTATAAGCCAAATATGGAATAGACAAGAGCTACTCCTTGCTCAACGAAATGGACTCAACACCCCATATTCAACGCCTAGGAATATACCTGCCTAGTAAGAATCATAAAAGCTATGGATTTATATATCTCTGTAAGAGAATCAAGAGTGTGTACAGCGGCATTAAAGCAATGAAAATCAGCTAAATCCCATATTAAAAATAAATTTCTTAAACAAAACACAATGACAGTGAAATAGAGAGCAATACTTAAGTAATTCATTCAAGGCTTCTGAGGCAATCTCCATTTACCATATCTACACCCAGAGCTGGGTGACACATAAGGCTGGACATTTGGGGCTCATAAGATTGGTGAGGTTCGGTGAGAAAATGCAGACCCTTTGAAGTCATATTGCATGGTACCCATTCCACGGATTTCAACTACCCAGGTTTAAGGTATTCTTCCTTCAGCTAAAACATGCATGTGGAACCTAGAGTATGATCAACCATGTGATCGGGAGACGTGTTCAAATATGTCTCAGTTTTCGTACCCTGGTACTCGGGTGCAACATTCCAGACGCTTTACTAACACTCTCCCCACTTGGAGAGTCAGTCCCTTTAACCTCCTGTTTGGCCCAGTTTGCAATTTCTGCGGAAGATGAACAGGAATAGCGAGAACCAATGAGAGACTAGCTGGAGGTGTCTGGACGGGCAAATTTAACTCTCATTTCCCTCCAGGAAGAGGAATTAACCAAAGGCTCAGGGTGCCGTGCCGGAACCAGATTAGGGCCTGAAACCATCCTGTGGTGTTGCGGCCAGGTCACAAGAAAGCGAATTGAAGAAAGGAGCTCAGGGGCACTGTAATTCACAAACCTGCAGAGTTATAAATGACAGCTATCGTCCAAAAATATACTGAAGTAAGGCTGCCAAGAGGACTTGAAAGCGGGGCAGAATTGCAGGAAACCGATTTCAGGAGGTAGACTGGAATTGCATTGAAAGCATAGGAAAAGAGGCAGAACGTCCACAATGATGCACTTGGCCAAAAAGGGCGTATGCGTTTTTTCCTGAATATATTCAGGAAAAAACGCATACGCCCTTTTTGGCCAACCAAGCAAGATTGCAAAGGAAATCTGCACTACAATGAAGTCTCACATCCCCCCGGTCAAAAGGGCCATCTGAAAAAAGTGTAAAATCCAGAAAGGCAGGACAGGCCATGGAGAACTGGGAGCCTTGTTATGCTGATGGGCGGGATGTAAATTGCCAACAGACACTTGGGAGAAGTGTATGGTGTTTCCTGAAACATCTAGAAAACAAAGCAACAGAGCCTAGGGCACTTCCACTTATGGTCCTATAGCTTAGGGAAATTAAAATCAAAAAGACACAGCCACCCCAAAGTTGGGGTCTCCTCTGTTTACAAGAACCTCGTTTACCGTACAAGTTCAATATCACAGAAAGTGAAAAATGGATAAAGAAGTTGTGGTATTTACTTACAAAGCAATATCACTCAGCAATGAAATCTATGTCATCAGGCCCGTAGCAGCATAATGAGTGGATTCAGGTATGATGATTCTAACTGAAATAAGTCACACAGAAAAAGAAACATCATAAGATATCGCTAATACACGGAATGTAAACTTGGCTACACAGGAACTGAATTCCAAAACAGAACAGGGTCTCAAATTTAGAAAACCAACTTATGCTTGCTTAAGGGTAAAGGTGAGTTGGGGTGCTGCATAAAACCAGAGACTGAAATGAGCACAGATAAAGTTCCTTAAGCCCAATATGGAATAGAGAAGAGCTACTCCTTGCTCAAAGAAATGGACTCAACACCGCACATTAAATGCCTAAGAATGTACCTGACTAGTAAATATCTTAAAACCTATGGATTGCTATGTCTCCGAAAGAGAATCAAGCATGTGTACAGGGGCATAAACGCAGCAGTGATAGGATTGGAGAGGTTCGGTGAGCAAATGAAGACCCTTTGAAGTCATATTGCATGGTACCCATTACACGGGTCTCAAGTCTCAAAGTTTAAGGTATTCTTCCTTCAGCTAAAACATGCATGTGGAACCCAGAGTATGATCAACCGTGTGAACGGGAGACGTGTTCAAATATGTCTCAGTTTTCCTCCCCTGGTACTCGGGTGCAACATTCCAGACGCTTTACTAACACTCTCCCCACTTGGAGAGTCAGCGCATTTAACCTCCTGTTTGGCCCAGTTTGCAATTTCTGCGGAAGATGAACAGGAATAGCGAGAACCAATGAGAGACTAGCTGGAGGTGTCTGGACGGGCAAATTTAACTCTCATTTCCCACCAGGAAGAGGAAATAACCAAAGGCTCAGCGTGCCGTGCCGGAACCAGATTAGGGCCTGAAGCCATCCTGCGGTGTTGCGGCCAGCTCAAAAGAAAGCGAGTTGAAGAAAGGAGCTCAGGGGCACTGTAATTCACAAACCTGCAGAGTTATAAATGACAGCTATCGTCGAAAAATATACTGAAGTAAGGCTGCCAAGAGGACTTGAAAGCGGGGCAGAATTGCAGGAAACCGATTTCAGGAGGTAGACTGGAATTGCATTGAAAGCATAGGAAAAGAGGCAGAACGTCCACAATGATGCACTTGGCCAAAAAGGGCGTATGCGTTTTTTCCTGAATATATTCAGGAAAAAACGCATACGCCCTTTTTGGCCAACCAAGCAAGATTGCAAAGGAAATCTGCACTACAATGAAGTCTCACTTCCCCCGGTCAAAAGGGCCATCTGAAAAAAGTGTAAAATGCAGAAAGGCAGGACAGTCCATGGAGAACTGGGAGCCTTGTTATGCTGATGGGCGGGATGTAAATTGCCAACAGACACTCCGGAGAAGTGTATGGTGTTTCCTAAAACATCTAAAAAACAAAGCAACAGAGCCTAGGGCACTTCCACTTATGGTCCTATAGCTTAGGGAAATTAAAATCAAAAAGACACAGCCACCCCAAAGTTTGGAACAGCTCTGTTTACAAGAACCTCGTTTACAGTACAAGTTCAACATCGCAGAAAGTGAAAAATCGATAAAGAAGTTGTGGTATTTACTTACAAAGCAATATCACTCAGCAATGAAATCTATGTCATCAGGCCCTTAGCAGCACAATGAGTGGATTCAGGTATGATGATTCTAACTGAAATAAGTCACACAGAAAAAGAAACATCATAAGATATCAGTAATACACGGAATGTAAACTTGGCTACACAAGAACTGAATTACAGAACAGAACAGGGTCTCAAATTTAGAAAACCAACTTATACTTGCTTAAGGGTAAAGGTGAGTTGGGGCGCTGCATAAAACCAGAGACTGAAATGAGCACAGATAAAGTTCCTTAAGCCAAATATGGAATAGACAAGAGCTACACCTTGCTCAACGAAATGGACTCAACAGCCCATATTAAACGCCTAAGAATGTACCTGACTAGTAAGTATCTTAAAACCTATGGATTGCTATGTCTCCAAAAGAGAATCAAGCGTGTGTACAGGGGCATAAACTCAGCAGTGATAGGATTGGAGAGGTTCGGTGAGCAAATGAAGACCCTTTGAAGTCATATTGCATGGTACCCATTACACGGGTCTCAACTCTCCAGGTTTAAGGTATTCTGCCTTCAGCTAAAACATGCATGTGGAACCCAGAGTATAATCAACCGTGTGAACGGGAGACGTGTTCAAATATGTCTCAGTTTTCCTCCCCTGGTACTCGGGTGCAACATTCCAGACGCTTTACTAACACTCTCCCCACTTGGAGAGTCAGTGCCTTTAACCTCCTGTTTGGCCCAGTTTGCAATTTCTGCGGAAGATGAACAGGAATAGGGAGAACCAATGAGAGACTAGCTGGAGGTGTCTGGACGGGCAAATTTAACTCTCATTTCCCACCAGGAAGAGGAAATAACCAAAGGCTCAGCGTGCCATGCCGGAACCAGATTAGGGCCTGAAGCCATCCTGCGGTGTTGCGGCCAGCTCACAAGAAAGCGAGTTGAAGAAAGGAGCTCAGGGGCACTGTAATTCACAAACCTGCAGAGTTATAAATGACAGCTATCGTCCAAAAATATACTGAAGTAAGGCTGCCAAGAGGACTTGAAAGCGGGGCAGAATTGCAGGAAACCGATTTCAGGAGGTAGACTGGAATTGCATTGAAAGCATAGGAAAAGAGGCAGAACGTCCACAATGATGCACTTGGCCAAAAAGGGCGTATGCGTTTTTTCCTGAATATATTCAGGAAAAAACGCATACGCCCTTTTTGGCCAACCAAGCAAACTTGCAAAGGAAATCTGCACTACAATGAAGTCTCACTTCCCCCCGGTCAAAAGGGCCATCTGAAAAAAGTGTAAAATCCAGAAAGGCAGGACAGGCCATGGAGAACTGGGAGCCTTGTTATGCTGATGGGCGGGATGTAAATTGCCAACAGACACTCGGGAGAAGTGTATGGTGTTTCCTGAAACATCTAAAAAACAAAGCAACAGAGCCTAGGGCACTTCCACTTATGGTCCTATAGCTTAGGGAAATTAAAATCAAAAAGACACAGCCATGCCAAAGTTTGGGACGCCTCTGTTTACAAGAACCTCGTTTACCGTACAAGTTCAATATCACAGAAAGTGAAAAATGGATAAAGAACTTGTGGTACTTACGTACAATGCAGTATCACTCAGCAATGAAATCTATGTCATCAGGCCCGTAGCAGCATAATGAGTGGATTCAGGTACGATGATTCTAACTGAAATAAGTCACACAGAAAAAGAAACATCATAAGATATCACTAATACACGGAATGTAAACTTGGCTACACAGGAACTGAATTCCAAAACAGAACAGGGTCTCAAATTTAGAAAACCAACTTATGCTTGCTTAAGGGGAAAGGTGAGTTGCGGTGCTGCATAAAACCAGAGATTGAAATGAGCACAGATAAAGTTCTATAAGCCAAATATGGAATAGACAAGAGCTAATCCTTGCTGAACGAAATGGACTCAACACCCCATATTCAACGCCTAGGAATATAACTGCCTAGTAAGAATCATAAAAGCTATGGATTTATATATCTCTGTAAGAGAATCAAGAGTGTGTACAGCGGCATTAAAGCAGTGAAAATCAGCTAAATCACATATTAAAAATAAATTTCTTAAACAAAACACAATGACAGTGAAATAGAGAGCAATACTTAAGTAATTCATTCAAGGCTTCTGAGGCAACCTGCATTTACCATATCTACACCCAGAGCTGGGTGACACATAAGGCTGGACACTTGGGGCTCATAAGATTGGTGAGGTTCGGTGAGCAAATGCAGACCCTTTGAAGTCATATTGCATGGTACCCATTCCATGGATCTCAACTCTCCAGGTTTAAGGGATTCTTCCTTCAGCTAAAACATGCATGTGGAACCTAGAGTATGATCAACCATGTGATAGGGAGACGTGTTCAAATATGTCTCAGTTTTCGTACCCTGGTACTCGGGTGCAACATTGCAGACACTTTACTAACACTCTCCCGACTTGGAGAGTCAGTCCCTTTAACCTCCTGTTTGGCCCAGTTTGCAATTTCTGCAGAAGATGAACAGGAATAGCGAGAACCAATGAGAGACTAGCTGGAGGTGTCTGGACGGGCAAATTTAACTCTCATTTCCCTCCAGGAAGAGGAATTAACCAAAGGCTCAGGGTGCCGTGTCGGAACCAGATTAGGGCCTGAAGCCATCCTGCGGTGTTGCGGCCAGCTCACAAGAAAGCGAGTTGAAGAAAGGAGCTCAGGGGCACTGTAATGCACAAACCTGCAGAGTTACAAATGACAGCTATCGTCCAAAAATATACTGAAGTAAGGCTGCCAAGAGGACTTGAAAGCGGGGCAGAATTGCAGGAAACCGATTTCAGGAGGTAGACTGGAATTGCATTGAAAGCATAGGAAAAGAGGCAGAGCGTCCACAATGATGCACTTGGCCAAAAAGGGCGTATGCGTTTTTTCCTGAATATATTCAGGAAAAAACGCATACGCCCTTTTTGGCCAACCAAGCAAGCTTGCAAAGGAAATCTGCACTACAATGAAGTTTCACATCCCCCCAGTCAAAAGGGCAATCTGAAAAAAGTGTAAAATCCAGAAAGGCAGGACAGGCCATGGAGAACTGGGAGCCTTGTTATGCTGATGGGCGGGATGTAAATTGCCAACAGCCACTTGGGAGAAGTGTATGGTGTTTCCTGAAACATCTAGAAAACAAAGCAACAGAGCCTAGGGCACTTCCACTTATGGTCCTATAGCTTAGGGAAATTAAAATCAAAAAGACACAGCCACCCCAAAGTTTGGGACGCCTCTGTTTACAAGAACCTCGTTTACCATACAAGTTCAATATCACAGAAAGTGAAAAATGGAGAAAGAACTTGTGGTACTTACGTACAATGCAGTATCACTCAGCAATGAAATCTATGTCATCAGGCCCTTAGCAGCATAATGAGTGGATTCAGGTACGATGATTCTAACTGAAATAAGTCACACAGAAAAAGAAACATCATAAGATATCACTAATACACGGAATGTAAACTTGGCTACACAGGAAGTGAATTCCAAAACAGAACAGGGTCTCAAATTTAGAAAACCAACTTATGCTTGCTTAAGGGGAAAGGTGAGTTGGGGTGCTGCATAAAACCAGAGATTGAAATGAGCACAGATAAAGTTCCTTAAGACAAATATGGAATAGACAAGAGCTACTCCTTGCTCAACGAAATGGACTCAACACCCCATATTAGACGCCTAAGAATGTACCTGACTAGTAAGTATCTTAAAACCTATGGATTGCTATGTCTCCGAAAGAGAATCAAGCGTGTGTACACGGGCATAAACGCAGCAGTGATAGGATTGGAGAGGTTCGGTGAGCAAATGAAGACCCTTTGAAGTCATATTGCATGGTACCCATTCCACGGGTTTCAACTACCCAGCTTTAAGGTATTCTTCCTTCAGCTAAAACATGCATGTGGAACCTAGAGTATGATCAACCATGTGATAGGGAGACGCGTTCAAATATGTCTCAGTTTTCGTACCCTGGTACTCGGGTGCAACATTCCAGACGCTTTACTAACACTCTCCCGACTTGCAGACTCAGTCCCTTTAACCTCCTGTTGGGCCCAGTTTGCAATTTCTGCGGAAGATGAACAGGAATAGCGAGAACCAATGAGAGCCTAGCTGCAGGTGTCTGGACGGGCAAATTTAACTCTCATTTCCCACCAGGAAGAGGAATTAACCAAAGGCTCAGCTTGACATGCCGGAACCAGATTAGGGCCTGAAGCCATCCTGCGGTGTTGCGGCCAGCTCAAAAGAAAGCGAGTTGAAGAAAGGAGCTCAGGGGCACTGTAATGCACAAACCTGCAGAGTTACAAATGACAGCTATCGTCCAAAAATATACTGAAGTAAGGCTGCCAAGAGGACTTGAAAGCGGGGCAGAATTGCAGGAAACCGATTTCAGGAGGTAGACTGGAATTGCATTGAAAGCATAGGAAAAGAGGCAGAGCGTCCACAATGATGCACTTGGCCAAAAAGGGCGTATGCGTTTTTTCCTGAATATATTCAGGAAAAAACGCATACGCCCTTTTTAGCCAACCAAGCAAGCTTGCAAAGGAAATCTGCACTACAATGAAGTCTCACTTCCCCCCGGTCAAAAGGGCCATCTGAAAAAAGTGTAAAATCCAGAAAGGCAGGACAGGCCATGGAGAACTGGGAGCCTTGTTATGCTGATGGGCGGGATGTAAATTGCCAACAGACACTTGGGAGAAGTGTATGGTGTTTCCTGAAACATCTAGAAAACAAAGCAACAGAGCCTAGGGCACTTCCACTTATGGTCCTATAGCTTAGGGAAATTAAAATCAAAAAGACACAGCCACCCCAAAGTTTGGGACGCCTCTGTTTACAAAAACCTCGTTTACCATACAAGTTCAATATAACAGAAAGTGAAAAATGGATAAAGAACTTGTGGTACTTACGTACAATGCAGTATCACTCAGCAATGAAATCTATGTCATCAGGCCCGTAGCAGCATAATGAGTGGATTCAGGTACGGTGATTCTAACTGAAATAAGTCACACAGAAAAAGAAACATCATAAGATATCACTAATACACGGAATGTAAACTTGGCTACACAGGAACTGAATTCCAAAACAGAACAGGGTCTCAAATGTAGAAAACCAACTTATGCTTGCTTAAGAGGAAAGGTGAGTTGGGGTGCTGCATAAAACCAGAGATTGAAATGAGCACAGATAAAGTTCCTTAAGCCAAATATGGAATAGACAAGAGCTACTCCTTGCTCAACGAAATGGACTCAACACCCCATATTAAACGCCTAAGAATGTACCTGACTAGTAAGTATCTTAAAACCTATGGATTGCTATGTCTCAGAAAGAGAATCAAGCGTGTGTACAGGGGCATAAACGCAGCAGTGATAGGATTGGAGAGATTCGGTGAGCAAATGAAGACCCTTTGAAGTCATATTGCATGGTACCCATTCCACGGGTTTCAACTACCCAGGTTTAAGGTATTCTTCCTTCAACTAAAACATGCATGTGGAACCTAGAGTATGATCAACCATGTGATCGGGAGACGTGTTCAAATATGTCTCAGTTTTCGTACCCTGGTACTCGGGTGCAACATTCCAGACGCTTTACTAACACTCTCACCACTTGGAGAGTCAGTCCCTTTAACCTCCTGTTTGGCCCAGTTTGCAATTTCTGCGGAAGATGAACAGGAATGGCGAGAACCAATGAGAGACTAGCTGGAGGTGTCTGGACGGGCAAATTTAACTCTCATTTCCCACCAGGAAGAGGAATTAACCAAAGGCTCAGCGTGCCGTGCCGGAACCAGATTAGGGCCTGAAACCATCCTGCGGTGTTGCGGCCAGGTCACAAGAAAGCTAATTGAAGAAAGGAGCTCAGGGGCACTGTAATTCACAAACCTGCAGAGTTATAAATGACAGCTATCGTCCAAAAATATACTGAAGTAAGGCTGCCAAGAGGACTTGAAAGCGGGGCAGAATTGCAGGAAACCGATTTCAGGAGGTAGACTGGAATTGCATTGAAAGCATAGGAAAAGAGGCAGAACGTCCACAATGATGCACTTGGCCAAAAAGGGCGTATGCGTTTTTTCCTGAATATATTCAGGAAAAAACGCATACGCCCTTTTTGGCCAACCAAGCAAGCTTGCAAAGGAAATCTGCACTACAATGAAGTCTCACATCCCCCCGGTCAAAAGGGCCATCTGAAAAAAGTGTAAAATCCAGAAAGGCAGGACAGGCCATGGAGAACTGGGAGCCTTGTTATGCTGATGGGCGGGATGTAAATTGCCAACAGCCACTTGGGAGAAGTGTATGGTGTTTCCTGAAACATCTAGAAAACAAAGCAACAGAGCCTAGGGCACTTCCACTTATGGTCCTATAGCTTAGGGAAATTAAAATCAAAAAGACACAACCACCCCAAAGTTTGGGACTCCTCTGTTTACAAGAACCTCGTTTACCGTACAAGTTCAATATCACAGAAAGTGAAAAATGGATAAAGAACTTGTGATACTTACGTACAATGCAGTATCACTCAGCAATGAAATCTATGTCATCAGGCCCGTAGCAGCATAATGAGTGGATTCAGGTACGATGATTCTAACTGAAATAAGTCACACAGAAATAGAAACATCATAAGATATCACTAATACACGGAATGTAAACTTGGCTACACAGGAACTGAATTCCAAAACAGAACAGGGTCTCAAATTTAGAAAACCAACTTATGCTTGCTTAAGGGGAAAGGTGAGTTGGGGTGCTGCATAAAACCAGAGATTGAAATGAGCACAGATAAAGTTCCTTAAGCCAAATATGGAATAGACAAGAGCTACTCCTTTCTCAACGAAATGAACTCAACACCCCATATTAAACGCCTAAGAATGTACCTGACTAGTAAGTATGTTAAATCCTATGGATTGCTATGTCTCTGAAAGAGAATCAAGCGTGTGTACAGGGGCATAAACGCAGCAGTGATAGGATTGGAGAGGTTCGGTGAGCAAATGAAGACCCTTTGAAATCATATTGCATGGTACCCATTCCACGGGTTTCAACTACCCAGGTTTAAGGTATTCTTCCTTCAGCTAAAACATGCATGTGGAACCTAGAGTATGATCAACCGTGTGAACGGGAGACGTGTTCAAATATGTCTCAGTTTTCCTCCCCTGATACTCGGGTGCAACATTCCAGACGCTTTACTAACACTCTCCCCACTTGGAGAGTCAGCGCCTTTAACCCCCTGTTTGGCCCAGTTTGCAATTTCTGCGGAAGATGAACAGGAATAGGGAGAACCAATGACAAACTAGCTGGAGGTGTCTGGACGGGCAAATTTAACTCTCATTTCCCTCCAGGAAGAGGAATTAACCAAAGGCTCAGCGTGCCATGCCGGAACCAGATTAGGGCCTGAAGCCATCCTGCGGTGTTGCGGCCAGCTCAAAAGAACGCGAGTTGAAGAAAGGAGCTCAGGGGCACTGTAATTCACAAACCTGCAGAGTTATAAATGACAGCTATCGTCCAAAAATATACTGAAGTAAGGCTGCCAGGAGGACTTGAAAGCGGGGCAGAATTGAAGGAAACCGATTTCAGGAGGTAGACTGGAATTGCATTGAAAGCATAGGAAAAGAGGCAGAACGTCCACAATGATGCACTTGGCCAAAAAGGGCGTATGCGTTTTTTCCTGAATATATTCAGGAAAAAACGCATACGCCCTTTTTGGCCAACCAAGCAAGCTTGCAAAGGAAATCTGCACTACAATGAAGTCTCACTTCCCCGGATCAAAAGGGCCATCTGAAAAAAGTGTAAAATGCAGAAAGGCAGGACAGGCCATGGAGAACGGGGAGCCTTGTTATGCTGATGGGCGGGATGTAAATTGCCAACAGACACTCGGGAGAAGTGTATGGTGTTTCCTGAAACATCTAAAAAACAAAGCAACAGAGCCTAGGGCACTTCCACTTATGGTCCTATAGCTTAGGGAAATTAAAATCAAAAAGACACAGCCACCCCAAAGTTTGGAACGGCTCTGTTTACAAGAACCTCGTTTACAGTACAAGTTCAACATCGCAGAAAGTGAAAAATGGATAAAGAACTTGTGGTACTTACGTACAATGCAGTATCACTCAGCAATGAAATCTATGTCATCAGGCCCATAGCAGCACAATGAGTGGATTCAGGTACGATGATTCTAACTGAAATAAGTCACACAGAAAAAGGAACATCATAAGATATCACTAATACACGGAATGTAAACTTGGCTACACAGGAACTGAATTCCAAAACAGAACAGGGTCTCAAATTTAGAAAACCAACTTATGCTTGCTTAAGGGGAAAGGTGAGTTGGGGTGCTGCATAAAACCAGAGATTGAAATGAGCACAGATAAAGTTCCTTAAGCCAAATATGGAATAGACAAGAGCTACTCCTTGCTCAACGAAATGGACTCAACACACCATATTAAACGCCTAAGAATGTACCTGACTAGAAAGTATCTTAAAACCTATGGATTGCTATGTCTCCAAAAGAGAATCAAGCGTGTGTACAGGGGCATAAACGCAGCAGTGATAGGATTGGAGAGGTTCGGTGAGCAAATGAAGACCCTTTGAAGTCATATTGCATGGTACCCATTACACGGGTCTCAACTCTCCAGGTTTAAGGTATTCTTCCTTCAGCTAAAACATGCATGTGGAACCCAGAGTATGATCAACCGTGTGAACGGGAGACGTGTTCAAATATGTCTCAGTTTTCCTCCCCTGGTACTCGGGTGCAACATTCCAGACGCTTTACTAACACTCTCCCCACTTGGAGAGTCAGCGCCTTTAACCTCCTGTTTGGCCCAGTTTGAAATTTCTGCGGAAGATGAACAGGAATAGCGAGAACCAATGAGAGACTAGCTGGAGGTGTCTGGGCGGGCAAATTTAACTCTCATTTCCCACCAGGAAGAGGAAATAACCAAAGGCTGAGCATGTCGTGCTGGAACCAAATTAGGGCCTGAAGCCATCCTGCGGTGTTGCGGCCAGCTCACAAGAAAGCGAGTTGAAGAAAGGAGCTCAGGGACACTGTAATTCACAAACCTGCAGAGTTATAAATGACAGCTATCGTCCAAAAATATACTGAAGTAAGGCTGCCAAGAGGACTTGAAAGCGGGGCAGAATTGCAGGAAACCGATTTCAGGAGGTAGACTGGAATTGCATTGAAAGCATAGGAAAAGAGGCAGAATGTCCACAATGATGCACTTGGCCAAAAAGGGCGTATGCGTTTTTTCCTGAATATATTCAGGAAAAAACGCATACGCCCTTTTTGGCCAACCAAGCAAGCTTGCAAAGGAAATCTGCACTACAATGAAGTCTCACTTACCCCCGGTCAAAAGGGCCATCTGAAAAAAGTGTAAAATCCAGAAAGGCAGGACAGGCCATGGAGAACTGGGAGCCTTGTTATGCTGATGGGCGGGATGTAAATTGCCAACAGACACTCGGGAGAAGTGTATGGTGTTTCCTGAAACATCTAAAAAACAAAGCAACAGAGCCTAGGGCACTTCCACTTATGGTCCTATAGCTTAGGGAAATTAAAATCAAAAAGACACAGCCACCCCAAAGTTTGGGACGCCTCTGTTTACAAGAACCTCGTTTACAGTACAAGTTCAACATCGCAGAAAGTGAAAAATGGATAAAGAAGTTGTGGTATTTACTTACAAAGCAATATCACTCAGCAATGAAATCTATGTCATCAGGCCCTTAGCAGCACAATGAGTGGATTCAGGTATGATGATTCTAACTGAAATAAGTCACACAGAAAAAGAAACATCATAAGATATCAGTAATACACGGAATGTAAACTTGGCTACACAGGAACTGAATTACAGAACAGAACAGGGTCTCAAATTTAGAAAACCAACTTATGCTTGCTTAAGGGGAAAGGTGAGTTGGGGTGCTGCATAAAACCAGAGATTGAAATGAGCACAGATAAAGTTCCTTAAGCAAAATATGGAATAGACAAGAGCTACTCCTTGCTCAACGAAATGGACTCAACACCGAATATTAAACGCCTAAGAATGTACCTGACTAGTAAGTATCTTAAAACCTATGGATTGCTTTGTCTCCGGAAGAGAATCAAGCATTTGTACAGGGGCATAAACGCAGCAGTGATAGGATTGGAGAGGTTCAGTGAGCAAATGAAGACCCTTTGAAGTCATATTGCATGGTACCCATTCCACAGGTTTCAACTACCCAGCTTTAAGGTATTCTTCCTTCAGCTAGAACATGCATGTGGAACCCAGAGTATGATCAACCATGTGATCGGGAGACGTGTTCAAATATGTCTCAGTTTTCATACCCTGGTACTCGGGTGCAACATTCCAGACGCTTTACTAACACTCTCCCGACTTGGAGAGTCAGTCCCTTTAACCTCCTGTTTGGCCCAGTTTGCAATTTCTGCGGAAGATGAACAGGAATAGCGAGAACCAATGAGAGACTAGCTGGAGGTGTCTGGACGGGCAAATTTAACTCTCATTTCCCACCAGGAAGAGGAAATAACCAAAGGCTGAGCGTGCCGTGCCGTAACCAAATTAGGGCCTGAAGCCATCCTGCGGTGTTGCGGCCAGGTCACAAGAAAGCGAGTTGAAGAAAGGAGCTCAGGGACACTGTAATTCACAAACCTGCAGAGTTATAAATGACAGCTATCGTCCAAAAATATACTGAAGTAAGGCTGCCAAGAGGACTTGAAAGCGGGGCAGAATTGCAGGAAACCGATTTCAGGAGGTAGACTGGAATTGCATTGAAAGCATAGGAAAAGAGGCAGAACGTCCACAATGATGCACTTGGCCAAAAAGGGCGTATGCGTTTTTTCCTGAATATATTCAGGAAAAAACGCATATGCCCTTTTTGGCCAACCAAGCAAGCTTGCAAAGGAAATCTGCACTACAATGAAGTCTCACTTCTCCCCGGTCAAAAGGGCCATCTGAAAAAAGTGTAAAATCCAGAAACGCAGGACAGGCCATGGAGAACTGGGAGCCTTGTTATGCTGATGGGCGGGATGTAAATTGCCAACAGACACTCGGGAGAAGTGTATGGTCTTTCCTGAAACATCTAAAAAACAAAGCAACAGAGCCTAGGGCACTTCCACTTATGGTCCTATAGCTTAGGGAAATTAAAATCAAACAGACACAGCCACCCCAAAGTTTGGGACGCCTCTGTTTACAAGAACCTCGTTTACCGTACAAGTTCAATGTCACAGAAAGTGAAAAATGGATAAAGAACTTGTGGTACTTACGTACAATGCAGTATCACTCAGCAATGAAATCTATGTCATCAGGCCCGTAGCAGCATAATGAGTGGATTCAGGTACGATGATTCTAACTGAAATAAGTCACACAGAAAAAGAAACATCATAAGATATCACTAATACACGGAATGTAAACTTGGCTACACAGGAACTGAATTCCAAAACAGAACAGGGTCTCAAATTTAGAAAACCATCTTATGCTTGCTTAAGGGGAAAGGTGAGTTGGGGTGCTGCATAAAACCAGAGATTGAAATGAGCACAGATAAAGTTCCTTAAGCCAAATATGGAATAGACAAGAGCTACTCCTTGCTCAACGAAATGGACTCAACACACCATATTAAACGCCTAAGAATGTACCTGACTAGTAAGTATCTTAAAACCTATGGATTGCTATGTCTCCAAAAGAGAATCAAGCGTGTGTACAGGGGCATAAACGCAGCAGTGATAGGATTGGAGAGGTTCGGTGAGCAAATGAAGACCCTTTGAAGTCATATTGCATGGTACCCATTACACGGGTCTCAACTCTCCAGGTTTAAGGTATTCTTCCTTCAGCTAAAACATGCATGTGGAACCCAGAGTATGATCAACCGTGTGAACGGGAGACGTGTTCAAATATGTCTCAGTTTTCCTCCCCTGGTAAGCGGGTGCAACATTCCAGACGCTTTACTAACACTCTCCCCACTTGGAGAGTCAGCGCCTTTAACCTCCTGTTTGGCCCAGTTTGCAATTTCTGCGGAAGATGAACAGGAATAGCGAGAACCAATGAGAGACTAGCTGGAGGTGTCTGGACGGGCAAATTTAACTCTCATTTCCCACCAGGAAGAGGAAATAACCAAAGGCTCAGCGTGCCGTGCCAGAACCACATTAGGGCCTGAAGCCATCCTGCGGTGTTGCGGCCATCTCAAAAGAAAGCGAGTTGAAGAAAGGAGCTCAGGGGCACTGTAATTCACAAACCTGCAGAGTTATAAATGACAGCTATCGTCCAAAAATATACTGAAGTAAGGCTGACAAGAGGACTTGAATGCGGGGCAGAATTGCAGGAAACCGATTTCAGGAGGTAGACTGGAATTGCATTGAAAGCATAGGAAAAGAGGCAGAACGTCCACAATGATGCACTTGGCCAAAAAGGGCGTATGCGTTTTTTCCTGAATATATTCAGGAAAAAACGCATACGCCCTTTTTGGCCAACCAAGCAAGCTTGCAAAGGAAATCTGCACTACAATGAAGTCTCACTTCCCCCCGGTCAAAAGGGCCATCTGAAAAAAGTGTAAAATCCAGAAAGGCAGGACAGGCCATGGAGAACTGGGAGCCTTGTTATGCTGATGGGCGGGATGTAAATTGCCAACAGACACTCGGGAGAAGTGTATGGTGTTTCCTGAAACATCTAAAAAACAAAGCAACAGAGCCTAGGGCACTTCCACTTATGGTCCTATAGCTTAGGGAAATTAAAATCAAACAGACACAGCCACCCCAAAGTTTGGGACGCCTCTGTTTACAAGAACCTCGTTTACCGTACAAGTTCAATGTCACAGAAAGTGAAAAATGGATAAAGAACTTGTGGTACTTACGTACAATGCAGTATCACTCAGCAATGAAATCTATGTCATCAGGCCCGTAGCAGCATAATGAGTGGATTCAGGTACGATGATTCTAACTGAAATAAGTCACACAGAAAAAGAAACATCATAAGATATCACTAATACACGGAATGTAAACTTGGCTACACAGGAACTGAATTCCAAAACAGAACAGGGTCTCAAATTTAGAAAACCATCTTATGCTTGCTTAAGGGGAAAGGTGAGTTGGGGTGCTGCATAAAACCAGAGATTGAAATGAGCACAGATAAAGTTCCTTAAGCCAAATATGGAATAGACAAGAGCTACTCCTTGCTCAACGAAATGGACTCAACACACCATATTAAACGCCTAAGAATGTACCTGACTAGTAAGTATCTTAAAACCTATGGATTGCTATGTCTCCAAAAGAGAATCAAGCGTGTGTACAGGGGCATAAACGCAGCAGTGATAGGATTGGAGAGGTTCGGTGAGCAAATGAAGACCCTTTGAAGTCATATTGCATGGTACCCATTACACGGGTCTCAACTCTCCAGGTTTAAGGTATTCTTCCTTCAGCTAAAACATGCATGTGGAACCCAGAGTATGATCAACCGTGTGAACGGGAGACGTGTTCAAATATGTCTCAGTTTTCCTCCCCTGGTAAGCGGGTGCAACATTCCAGACGCTTTACTAACACTCTCCCCACTTGGAGAGTCAGCGCCTTTAACCTCCTGTTTGGCCCAGTTTGCAATTTCTGCGGAAGATGAACAGGAATAGCGAGAACCAATGAGAGACTACCTGGAGGTGTCTGGACGGGCAAATTTAACTCTCATTTCCCACCAGGAAGAGGAAATAACCAAAGGCTCAGCGTGCCGTGCCAGAACCACATTAGGGCCTGAAGCCATCCTGCGGTGTTGCGGCCATCTCAAAAGAAAGCGAGTTGAAGAAAGGAGCTCAGGGGCACTGTAATTCACAAACCTGCAGAGTTATAAATGACAGCTATCGTCCAAAAATATACTGAAGTAAGGCTGACAAGAGGACTTGAATGCGGGGCAGAATTGCAGGAAACCGATTTCAGGAGGTAGACTGGAATTGCATTGAAAGCATAGGAAAAGAGGCAGAACGTCCACAATGATGCACTTGGCCAAAAAGGGCGTATGCGTTTTTTCCTGAATATATTCAGGAAAAAACGCATACGCCCTTTTTGGCCAACCAAGCAAGCTTGCAAAGGAAATCTGCACTACAATGAAGTCTCACTTCCCCCCGGTCAAAAGGGCCATCTGAAAAAAGTGTAAAATCCAGAAAGGCAGGACAGGCCATGGAGAACTGGGAGCCTTGTTATGCTGATGGGCGGGATGTAAATTGCCAACAGACACTCGGGAGAAGTGTATGGTGTTTCCTGAAACATCTAAAAAACAAAGCAACAGAGCCTAGGGCACTTCCACTTATGGTCCTATAGCTTAGGGAAATTAAAATCAAAAAGACACAGCCACCCCAAAGTTTGGAACGGCTCTGTTTACAAGAACCTCATTTACAGTACAAGTTCAACACCGCAGAAAGTGAAAAATGGATAAAGAAGTTGTGGTATTTACTTACAAAGCAATATCACTCAGCAATGAAATCTATGTCATCAGACCCTTAGCAGCACAATGAGTGGATTCAGGTATGATGATTCTAAGTGAAATAAGTCACACAGAAAAAGAAAAATCATAAGATATCAGTAATACACGGAATGTAAACTTGGCTACACAGGAACTGAATTACAGAACAGAACAGGGTCTCAAATTTAGAAAACCAACTTATGCTTGCTTAAGGGTAAAGGTGAGTTGGGGTGCTGCATAAAACCAGAGATTGAAATGAGCACAGATAAAGTTCCTTAAGCCAAATATGGAATAGACAAGAGCTACTCCTTGCTCAACGAAATAGACTCAACACCGCATATTAAACGCCTAAGAATGTACCTGACTAGTAAGTATCTTAAAACCTATGGATTGCTATTTCTCTGAAAGAGAATCAAGCATGTGTACAGGGGCATAAACGCAGCAGTGATAGGATTGGAGAGGTTCGGTGAGCAAATGAAGACCCTTTGAAGTCATATTGCATGGTACCCATTCCACAGGTTTCAACTACCCAGGTTTAAGGTATTCTTCCTTCAGCTAAAACATGCATGTGGAACCTAGAGTATGATCAACCATGTGATCGGGAGACGTGTTCAAATATGTCTCAGTTTTCATACCCTGGTACTCGGGTGCAACATTCCAGACGCTTTACTAACACTCTCCCGACTTGGAGAGTCAGTCCCTTTGACCTCCTGTTTGGCCCAGTTTGCAATTTCTGCGGAAGATGAACAGGAATAGCGAGAACCAATGAGAGACTAGCTGGAGGTGTCTGGACGGGCAAATTTAACTCTCATTTCCCACCAGGAAGAGGAAATAACCAAAGGCTGAGCGTGCCGTGCCGGAACCAAATTAGGGCCTGAAGCCATCCTGCGGTGTTGCGGCCAGGTCACAAGAAAGCGAGTTGAAGAAAGGAGCTCAGGGACACTGTAATTCACAAACCTGCAGAGTTATAAATGACAGATATCGTCCAAAAATATACTGAAGTAAGGCTGCCAAGAGGACTTGAAAGCGGGGCAGAATTGCAGGAAACCGATTTCAGGAGGTAGACTGGAATTGCATTGAAAGCATAGGAAAAGAGGCAGAACGTCCACAATGATGCACTTGGCCAAAAAGGGCGTATGCGTTTTTTCCTGAATATATTCAGGAAAAAACGCATACGCCCTTTTTGGCCAACCAAGCAAGCTTGCAAAGGAAATCTGCACTACAATGAAGTCTCACTTCTCCCCGGTCAAAAGGGCCATCTGAAAAAAGTGTAAAATCCAGAAACGCAGGACAGGCCATGGAGAACTGGGAGCCTTGTTATGCTGATGGGCGGGATGTAAATTGCCAACAGACACTCGGGAGAAGTGTATGGTGTTTCCTGAAACATCTAAAAAACAAAGCAACAGAGCCTAGGGCACTTCCACTTATGGTCCTATAGCTTAGGGAAATTAAAATCAAAAAGACACAGCCACCCCAAAGTTTGGGACGCCTCTGTTTACAAGAACCTCGTTTACCGTACAAGTTCAATGTCACAGAAAGTGAAAAATGGATAAAGAACTTGTGGTACTTACGTACAATGCAGTATCACTCAGCAATGAAATCTATGTCATCAGGCCCGTAGCAGCATAATGAGTGGATTCAGGTACGATGATTCTAACTGAAATAAGTCACACAGAAAAAGAAACATCATAAGATATCACTAATACACGGAATGTAAACTTGGCTACACAGGAACTGAATTCCAAAACAGAACAGGGTCTCAAATTTAGAAAACCAACTTATGCTTGCTTAAGGGGAAAGGTGAGTTGGGGTGCTGCATAAAACCAGAGATTGAAATGAGCACAGATAAAGTTCCTTAAGCCAAATATGGAATAGACAAGAGCTACTCCTTGCTCAACGAAATGGACTCAACACACCATATTAAACGCCTAAGAATGTACCTGACTAGTAAGTATCTTAAAACCTATGGATTTCTATGTCTCCAAAAGAGAATCAAGCGTGTGTACAGGGGCATAAACGCAGCAGTGATAGGATTGGAGAGGTTCGGTGAGCAAATGAAGACCCTTTGAAGTCATATTGCATGGTACCCATTACACGGGTCTCAACTCTCCAGGTTTAAGGTATTCTTCCTTCAGCTAAAACATGCATGTGGAACCCAGAGTATGATCAACCGTGTGAATGGGAGACGTGTTCAAATATGTCTCAGTTTTCCTCCCCTGGTACTCGGGTGCAACATTCCAGACGCTTTACTAACACTCTCCCCACTTGGAGAGTCAGCGCCTTTAACCTCCTGTTTGGCCCAGTTTGCAATTTCTGCGGAAGATGAACAGGAATAGCGAGAACCAATGAGAGACTAGCTGGAGGTGTCTGGACGGGCAAATTTAACTCTCATTTCCCACCAGGAAGAGGAAATAACCAAAGGCTCAGCGTGCCGTGCCAGAACCACATTAGGGCCTGAAGCCATCCTGCGGTGTTGCGGCCAGCTCAAAAGAAAGCGAGTTGAAGAAAGGAGCTCAGGGACACTGTAATTCACAAACCTGCAGAGTTATAAATGACAGCTATCGTCCAAAAATATACTGAAGTAAGGCTGCCAAGAGGACTTGAAAGCGGGGCAGAATTGCAGGAAACCGATTTCAGGAGGTAGACTGGAATTGCATTGAAAGCATAGGAAAAGAGGCAGAACGTCCACAATGATGCACTTGGCCAAAAAGGGCGTATGCGTTTTTTCCTGAATATATTCAGGAAAAAACGCATACGCCCTTTTTGGCCAACCAAGCAAGCTTGCAAAGGAAATCTGCACTACAATGAAGTCTCACTTCTCCCCGGTCAAAAGGGCCATCTGAAAAAAGTGTAAAATCCAGAAACGCAGGACAGGCCATGGAGAACTGGGAGCCTTGTTATGCTGATGGGCGGGATGTAAATTGCCAACAGACACTCGGGAGAAGTGTATGGTGTTTCCTGAAACATCTAAAAAACAAAGCAACAGAGTCTAGGGCACTTCCACTTATGGTCCTATAGCTTAGGGAAATTAAAATCAAAAAGACACAGCCACCCCAAAGTTTGGGACGCCTCTGTTTACAAGAACCTCGTTTACCGTACAAGTTCAATGTCACAGAAAGTGAAAAATGGATAAAGAACTTGTGGTACTTACGTACAATGCAGTATCACTCAGCAATGAAATCTATGTCACCAGGCCCGTAGCAGCATAATGAGTGGATTCAGGTACGATGATTCTAACTGAAATAAGTCACACAGAAAAAGAAACATCATAAGATATCACTAATACACGGAATGTAAACTTGGCTACACAGGAACTGAATTCCAAAACAGAACAGGGTCTCAAATTTAGAAAACCAACTTATGCTTGCTTAAGGGGAAAGGTGAGTTGGGGTGCTGCATAAAACCAGAGATTGAAATGAGCACAGATAAAGTTCCTTAAGCCAAATATGGAATAGACAAGAGCTACTCCTTGCTCAACGAAATGGACTCAACACACCATATTAAACGCCTAAGAATGTACCTGACTAGTAAGTATCTTAAAACCTATGGATTGCTATGTCTCCAAAAGAGAATCAAGCGTGTGTACAGGGGCATAAACGCAGCAGTGATAGGATTGGAGAGGTTCGGTGAGCAAATGAAGACCCTTTGAAGTCATATTGCATGGTACCCATTACACGGGTCTCAACTCTCCAGGTTTAAGGTATTCTTCCTTCAGCTAAAACATGCATGTGGAACCCAGAGTATGATCAACCGTGTGAACGGGAGACGTGTTCAAATATGTCTCAGTTTTCCTCCCCTGGTAAGTGGGTGCAACATTCCAGACGCTTTACTAACACTCTCCCCACTTGGAGAGTCAGCGCCTTTAACCTCCTGTTTGGCCCAGTTTGCAATTTCTGCGGAAGATGAACAGGAATAGCGAGAACCAATGAGAGACTAGCTGGAGGTGTCTGGACGGGCAAATTTAACTCTCATTTCCCACCAGGAAGAGGAAATAACCAAAGGCTGAGCGTGCCGTTCCAGAACCACATTAGGGCCTGAAGCCATCCTGCGGTGTTGCGGCCAGCTCAAAGGAAAGCGAGCTGAAGAAAGGAGCTCAGGGACACTGTAATTCACAAACCTGCAGAGTTATAAATGACAGCTATCGTCCAAAAATATACTGAAGTAAGGCTGCCAAGAGGACTTGAAAGCAGGGCAGAATTGCAGGAAACCGATTTCAGGAGGTAGACTGGAATTGCATTGAAAGCATAGGAAAAGAGGCAGAACGTCCACAATGATGCACTTGGCCAAAAAGGGCGTATGCGTTTTTTCCTGAATATATTCAGGAAAAAACGCATACGCCCTTTTTGGCCAACCAAGCAAGCTTGCAAAGGAAATCTGCACTACAATGAAGTCTCACTTCCCCCCGGTCAAAAGGGCCATCTGAAAAAAGTGTAAAATCCAGAAAGGCAGGACAGGCCATGGAGAACTGGGAGCCTTGTTATGCTGATGGGCGGGATGTAAATTGCCAACAGACACTCGGGAGAAGTGTATGGTGTTTCCTGAAACATCTAAAAAACAAAGCAACAGAGCCTAGGGCACTTCCACTTATGGTCCTATAGCTTAGGGAAATTAAAATCAAAAAGACACAGCCACCCCAAAGTTTGGGACGCCTCTGTTTACAAGAACCTCGTTTACCGTACAAGTTCAATGTCACAGAAAGTGAAAAATGGATAAAGAACTTGTGGTACTTACGTACAATGCAGTATCACTCAGCAATGAAATCTATGTCATCAGGCCCTTAGCAGCACAATGAGTGGATTCAGGTATGATGATTCTAAGTGAAATAAGTCACACAGAAAAAGAAACATCATAAGATATCAGTAATACACGGAATGTAAACTTGGCTACACAGGAACTGAATTACAGAACAGAACAGGGTCTCAAATTTAGAAAACCAACTTATGCTTGCTTAAGGGTAAAGGTGAGTTGGGGTGCTGCATAAAACCAGAGATTGAAATGAGCACAGATAAAGTTCCTTAAGCCAAATATGGAATAGACAAGAGCTACTCCTTGCTCAATGAAATAGACTCAACACCGCATATTAAACGCCTAAGAATGTACCTGACTAGTAAGTATCTTAAAACCTATGGATTGCTATTTCTCTGAAAGAGAATCAAGCATGTGTACAGGGGCATAAACGCAGCAGTGATAGGATTGGAGAGGTTCGGTGAGCAAATGAAGACCCTTTGAAGTCATATTGCATGGTACCCATTCCACAGGTTTCAACTACCCAGGTTTAAGGTATTCTTCCTTCAGCTAAAACATGCATGTGGAACCTAGAGTATGATCAACCATGTGATCGGGAGACGTGTTCAAATATGTCTCAGTTTTCCTCCCCTGGTACTCGGGTGCAACATTCCAGACGCTTTACTAACACTCTCCCGACTTGGAGAGTCAGTCCCTTTGACCTCCTGTTTGGCCCAGTTTGCAATTTCTGCGGAAGATGAACAGGAATAGCGAGAACCAATGAGAGACTAGCTGGAGGTGTCTGGACGGGCAAATTTAACTCTCATTTCCCACCAGGAAGAGGAAATAACCAAAGGCTGAGCGTGCCGTGCCGTAACCAAATTAGGGCCTGAAGCCATCCTGCGGTGTTGCGGCCAGGTCACAAGAAAGCAAGTTGAAGAAAGGAGCTCAGGGACACTGTAATTCACAAACCTGCAGAGTTATAAATGACAGCTATCGTCCAAAAATATACTGAAGTAAGGCTGCCAAGAGGACTTGAAAGCGGGGCAGAATTGCAGGAAACCGATTTCAGGAGGTAGACTGGAATTGCATTGAAAGCATAGGAAAAGAGGCAGAACGTCCACAATGATGCACTTGGCCAAAAAGGGCGTATGCGTTTTTTCCTGAATATATTCAGGAAAAAACGCATACGCCCTTTTTGGCCAACCAAGCAAGCTTGCAAAGGAAATCTGCACTACAATGAAGTCTCACTTCTCCCCGGTCAAAAGGGCCATCTGAAAAAAGTGTAAAATCCAGAAAGGCAGGACAGGCCATGGAGAACTGGGAGCCTTGTTATGCTGATGGGCGGGATGTAAATTGCCAACAGACACTCGGGAGAAGTGTATGGTGTTTCCTGAAACATCTAAAAAACAAAGCAACAGAGTCTAGGGCACTTCCACTTATGGTCCTATAGCTTAGGGAAATTAAAATCAAAAAGACACAGCCACCCCAAAGTTTGGGACGCCTCTGTTTACAAGAACCTCGTTTACCGTACAAGTTCAAAGTCACAGAAAGTGAAAAATGGATAAAGAACTTGTGGTACTTACGTACAATGCAGTATCACTCAGCAATGAAATCTATGTCACCAGGCCCGTAGCAGCATAATGAGTGGATTCAGGTACGATGATTCTAACTGAAATAAGTCACACAGAAAAAGAAACATCATAAGATATCACTAATACACGGAATGTAAACTTGGCTACACAGGAACTGAATTCCAAAACAGAACAGGGTCTCAAATTTAGAAAACCAACTTATGCTTGCTTAAGGGGAAAGGTGAGTTGGGGTGCTGCATAAAACCAGAGATTGAAATGAGCACAGATAAAGTTCCTTAAGCCAAATATGGAATAGACAAGAGCTACTCCTTGCTCAACGAAATGGACTCAACACACCATATTAAACGCCTAAGAATGTACCTGACTAGGAAGTATCTTAAAACCTATGGATTGCTATGTCTCCAAAAGAGAATCAAGCGTGTGTACAGGGGCATAAACGCAGCAGTGATAGGATTGGAGAGGTTCGGTGAGCAAATGAAGACCCTTTGAAGTCATATTGCATGGTACCCATTACACGGGTCTCAACTCTCCAGGTTTAAGGTATTCTTCCTTCAGCTAAAACATGCATGTGGAACCCAGAGTATGATCAACCGTGTGAACGGGAGACGTGTTCAAATATGTCTCAGTTTTCCTCCCCTGGTAAGTGGGTGCAACATTCCAGACGCTTTACTAACACTCTCCCCACTTGGAGAGTCAGCGCCTTTAACCTCCTGTTTGGCCCAGTTTGCAATTTCTGCGGAAGATGAACAGGAATAGCGAGAACCAATGAGAGACTAGCTGGAGGTGTCTGGACGGGCAAATTTAACTCTCATTTCCCACCAGGAAGAGGAAATAACCAAAGGCTGAGCGTGCCGTTCCAGAACCACATTAGGGCCTGAAGCCATCCTGCGGTGTTGCGGCCAGCTCAAAGGAAAGCGAGCTGAAGAAAGGAGCTCAGGGACACTGTAATTCACAAACCTGCAGAGTTATAAATGACAGCTATCGTCCAAAAATATACTGAAGTAAGGCTGCCAAGAGGACTTGAAAGCAGGGCAGAATTGCAGGAAACCGATTTCAGGAGGTAGACTGGAATTGCATTGAAAGCATAGGAAAAGAGGCAGAACGTCCACAATGATGCACTTGGCCAAAAAGGGCGTATGCGTTTTTTCCTGAATATATTCAGGAAAAAACGCATACGCCCTTTTTGGCCAACCAAGCAAGCTTGCAAAGGAAATCTGCACTACAATGAAGTCTCACTTCCCCCCGGTCAAAAGGGCCATCTGAAAAAAGTGTAAAATCCAGAAAGGCAGGACAGGCCATGGAGAACTGGGAGCCTTGTTATGCTGATGGGCGGGATGTAAATTGCCAACAGACACTCGGGAGAAGTGTATGGTGTTTCCTGAAACATCTAAAAAACAAAGCAACAGAGCCTAGGGCACTTCCACTTATGGTCCTATAGCTTAGGGAAATTAAAATCAAAAAGACACAGCCACCCCAAAGTTTGGGACGCCTCTGTTTACAAGAACCTCGTTTACCGTACAAGTTCAATGTCACAGAAAGTGAAAAATGGATAAAGAACTTGTGGTACTTACGTACAATGCAGTATCACTCAGCAATGAAATCTATGTCATCAGGCCCTTAGCAGCACAATGAGTGGATTCAGGTATGATGATTCTAAGTGAAATAAGTCACACAGAAAAAGAAACATCATAAGATATCAGTAATACACGGAATGTAAACTTGGCTACACAGGAACTGAATTACAGAACAGAACAGGGTCTCAAATTTAGAAAACCAACTTATGCTTGCTTAAGGGTAAAGGTGAGTTGGGGTGCTGCATAAAACCAGAGATTGAAATGAGCACAGATAAAGTTCCTTAAGCCAAATATGGAATAGACAAGAGCTACTCCTTGCTCAATGAAATAGACTCAACACCGCATATTAAACGCCTAAGAATGTAGCTGACTAGTAAGTATCTTAAAACCTATGGATTGCTATTTCTCTGAAAGAGAATCAAGCATGTGTACAGGGGCATAAACGCAGCAGTGATAGGATTGGAGAGGTTCGGTGAGCAAATGAAGACCCTTTGAAGTCATATTGCATGGTACCCATTCCACAGGTTTCAACTACCCAGGTTTAAGGTATTCTTCCTTCAGCTAAAACATGCATGTGGAACCCAGAGTATGATCAACCGTGTGAACGGGAGACGTGTTCAAATATGTCTCAGTTTTCCTCCCCTGGTACTCGGGTGCAACATTCCAGACGCTTTACTAACACTCTCCCCACTTGGAGAGTCAGCGCCTTTAACCTCCTGTTTGGCCCAGTTTGCAATTTCTGCGGATGATGAACAGGAATAGCGAGAACCAATGAGAGACTAGCTGGAGGTGTCTGGACGGGCAAATTTAACTCTCATTTCCCACCAGGAAGAGGAAATAACCAAAGGCTGAGCATGTCGTGCTGGAACCAAATTAGGGCCTGAAGCCATCCTGCGGTGTTGCGGCCAGCTCACAAGAAAGCGAGTTGAAGAAAGGAGCTCAGGGGCACTGTAATTCACAAACCTGCAGAGTTATAAATGACAGCTATCGTCCAAAAATATACTGAAGTAAGGCTGCCAAGAGGACTTGAAAGCGGGGCAGAATTGCAGGAAACCGATTTCAGGAGGTAGACTGGAATTGCATTGAAAGCATAGGAAAAGAGGCAGAATGTCCACAATGATGCACTTGGCCAAAAAGGGCGTATGCGTTTTTTCCTGAATATATTCAGGAAAAAACGCATACGCCCTTTTTGGCCAACCAAGCAAGCTTGCAAAGGAAATCTGCACTACAATGAAGTCTCACTTACCCCCGGTAAAAAGGGCCATCTGAAAAAAGTGTAAAATCCAGAAAGGCAGGACAGGCCATGGAGAACTGGGAGCCTTGTTATGCTGATGGGCGGGATGTAAATTGCCAACAGACACTCGGGAGAAGTGTATGGTGTTTCCTGAAACATCTAAAAAACAAAGCAACAGAGCCTAGGGCACTTCCACTTATGGTCCTATAGCTTAGGGAAATTAAAATCAAAAAGACACAGCCACCCCAATGTTTGGGACGCCTCTGTTTACAAGAACCTCGTTTACCGTACAAGTTCAATGTCACAGAAAGTGAAAAATGGATAAAGAACTTGTGGTACTTACGTATAATGCAGTATCACTCAGCAATGAAATCTATGTCATCAGGCCCTTAGCAGCACAATGAGTGGATTCAGGTATGATGATTCTAAGTGAAATAAGTCACACAGAAAAAGAAACATCATAAGATATCAGTAATACACGGAATGTAAACTTGGCTACACAGGAACTGAATTACAGAACAGAACAGGGTCTCAAATTTAGAAAACCAACTTATGCTTGCTTAAGGGTAAAGGTGAGTTGGGGTGCTGCATAAAACCAGAGATTGAAATGAGCACAGATAAAGTTCCTTAAGCCAAATATGGAATAGACAAGAGCTACTCCTTGCTCAACGAAATAGACTAAACACCGCATATTAAACGCCTAAGAATGTACCTGACTAGTAAGTATCTTAAAACCTATGGATTGCTATTTCTCTGAAAGAGAATCAAGCATGTGTACAGGGGCATAAACGCAGCAGTGATAGGATTGGAGAGGTTCGGTGAGCAAATGAAGACCCTTCGAAGTCATATTGCATGGTACCCATTCCACAGGTTTCAACTACCCAGGTTTAAGGTATTCTTCCTTCAGCTAAAACATGCATGTGGAACCTAGAGTATGATCAACCATGTGATCGGGAGACGTGTTCAAATATGTCTCAGTTTTCATACCCTGGTACTCGGGTGCAACATTCCAGACGCTTTACTAACACTCTCCCGACTTGGAGAGTCAGTCCCTTTGACCTCCTGTTTGGCCCAGTTTGCAATTTCTGCGGAAGATGAACAGGAATAGCGAGAACCAATGAGAGACTAGCTGGAGGTGTCTGGACGGGCAAATTTAACTCTCATTTCCCACCAGGAAGAGGAAATAACCAAAGGCTGAGCGTGCCGTGCCGGAACCAAATTAGGGCCTGAAGCCATCCTGCGGTGTTGCGGCCAGGTCACAAGAAAGCGAGTTGAAGAAAGGAGCTCAGGGACACTGTAATTCACAAACCTGCAGAGTTATAAATGACAGCTATCGTCCAAAAATATACTGAAGTAAGGCTGCCAAGAGGACTTGAAAGCGGGGCAGAATTGCAGGAAACCGATTTCAGGAGGTAGACTGGAATTGCATTGAAAGCATAGGAAAAGAGGCAGAACGTCCACAATGATGCACTTGGCCAAAAAGGGCGTATGCGTTTTTTCCTGAATATATTCAGGAAAAAACGCATACGCCCTTTTTGGCCAACCAAGCAAGCTTGCAAAGGAAATCTGCACTACAATGAAGTCTCACTTCTCCCCGGTCAAAAGGGCCATCTGAAAAAAGTGTAAAATCCAGAAAGGCAGGACAGGCCATGGAGAACTGGGAGCCTTGTTATGCTGATGGGCGGGATGTAAATTGCCAACAGACACTCGGGAGAAGTGTATGGTGTTTCCTGAAACATCTAAAAAACAAAGCAACAGAGCCTAGGGCACTTCCACTTATGGTCCTATAGCTTAGGGAAATTAAAATAAAAAAGACACAGCCACCCCAAAGTTTGGGACGCCTCTGTTTACAAGAACCTCGTTTACCGTACAAGTTCAATGTCACAGAAAGTGAAAAATGGATAAAGAACTTGTGGTACTTACGTACAATGCAGTATCACTCAGCAATGAAATCTATGTCATCAGGCCCGTAGCAGCATAATGAGTGGATTCAGGTACGATGATTCTAACTGAAATAAGTCACACAGAAAAAGAAACATCATAAGATATCACTAATACACGGAATGTAAACTTGGCTACACAGGAACTGAATTCCAAAACAGAACAGGGTCTCAAATTTAGAAAACCAACTTATGCTTGCTTAAGGGGAAAGGTGAGTTGGGGTGCTGCATAAAACCAGAGATTGAAATGAGCACAGATAAAGTTCCTTAAGCCAAATATGGAATAGACAAGAGCTACTCCTTGCTCAACGAAATGGACTCAACACACCATATTAAACGCCTAAGAATGTACCTGACTAGTAAGTATCTTAAAACCTATGGATTGCTATGTCTCCAAAAGAGAATCAAGCGTGTGTACAGGGGCATAAACGCAGCAGTGATAGGATTGGAGAGGTTCGGTGAGCAAATGAAGACCCTTTGAAGTCATATTGCATGGTACCCATTACACGGGTCTCAACTCTCCAGGTTTAAGGTATTCTTCCTTCAGCTAAAACATGCATGTGGAACCCAGAGTATGATCAACCGTGTGAACGGGAGACGTGTTCAAATATGTCTCAGTTTTCCTCCCCTGGTAAGTGGGTGCAACATTCCAGACGCTTTACTAACACTCTCCCCACTTGGAGAGTCAGCGCCTTTAACCTCCTGTTTGGCCCAGTTTGCAATTTCTGCGGAAGATGAACAGGAATAGCGAGAACCAATGAGAGACTAGCTGGAGGTGTCTGGACGGGCAAATTTAACTCTCATTTCCCACCAGGAAGAGGAAATAACCAAAGGCTGAGCGTGCCGTGCCGGAACCAAATTAGGGCCTGAAGCCATCCTGCGGTGTTGCGGCCAGGTCACAAGAAAGCGAGTTGAAGAAAGGAGCTCAGGGACACTGTAATTCACAAACCTGCAGAGTTATAAATGACAGCTATCGTCCAAAAATATACTGAAGTAAGGCTGCCAAGAGGACTTGAAAGCGGGGCAGAATTGCAGGAAACCGATTTCAGGAGGTAGACTGGAATTGCATTGAAAGCATAGGAAAAGAGGCAGAACGTCCACAATGATGCACTTGGCCAAAAAGGGCGTATGCGTTTTTTCCTGAATATATTCAGGAAAAAACGCATACGCACTTTTTGGCCAACCAAGCAAGCTTGCAAAGGAAATCTGCACTACAATGAAGTCTCACTTCTCCCCGGTCAAAAGGGCCATCTGAAAAAAGTGTAAAATCCAGAAACGCAGGACAGGCCATGGAGAACTGGGAGCCTTGTTATGCTGATGGGCGGGATGTAAATTGCCAACAGACACTCGGGAGAAGTGTATGGTGTTTCCTGAAACATCTAAAAAACAAAGCAACAGAGCCTAGGGCACTTCCACTTATGGTCCTATAGCTTAGGGAAATTAAAATCAAAAAGACACAGCCACCCCAAAGTTTGGGACGCCTCTGTTTACAAGAACCTCGTTTACCGTACAAGTTCAATGTCACAGAAAGTGAAAAATGGATAAAGAACTTGTGGTACTTACGTACAATGCAGTATCACTCAGCAATGAAATCTATGTCATCAGGCCCGTAGCAGCATAATGAGTGGATTCAGGTACGATGATTCTAACTGAAATAAGTCACACAGAAAAAGAAACATCATAAGATATCACTAATACACGGAATGTAAACTTGGCTACACAGGAACTGAATTCCAAAACAGAACAGGGTCTCAAATTTAGAAAACCAACTTATGCTTGCTTAAGGGGAAAGGTGAGTTGGGGTGCTGCATAAAACCAGAGATTGAAATGAGCACAGATAAAGTTCCTTAAGCCAAATATGGAATAGACAAGAGCTACTCCTTGCTCAACGAAATGGACTCAACACACCATATTAAACGCCTAAGAATGTACCTGACTAGTAAGTATCTTAAAACCTATGGATTGCTATGTCTCCAAAAGAGAATCAAGCGTGTGTACAGGGGCATAAACGCAGCAGTGATAGGATTGGAGAGGTTCGGTGAGCAAATGAAGACCCTTTGAAGTCATATTGCATGGTACCCATTACACGGGTCTCAACTCTCCAGGTTTAAGGTATTCTTCCTTCAGCTAAAACATGCATGTGGAACCCAGAGTATGATCAACCGTGTGAACGGGAGACGTGTTCAAATATGTCTCAGTTTTCCTCCCCTGGTACTCGGGTGCAACATTCCAGACGCTTTACTAACACTCTCCCCACTTGGAGAGTCAGCGCCTTTAACCTCCTGTTTGGCCCAGTTTGCAATTTCTGCGGAAGATGAACAGGAATAGCGAGAACCAATGAGAGACTAGCTGGAGGTGTCTGGACGGGCAAATTTAACTCTCATTTCCCACCAGGAAGAGGAAATAACCAAAGGCTCAGCGTGCCGTGCCAGAACCACATTAGGGCCTGAAGCCATCCTGCGGTGTTGCGGCCAGCTCAAAAGAAAGCGAGTTGAAGAAAGGAGCTCAGGGACACTGTAATTCACAAACCTGCAGAGTTATAAATGACAGCTATCGTCCAAAAATATACTGAAGTAAGGCTGCCAAGAGGACTTGAAAGCGGGGCAGAATTGCAGGAAACCGATTTCAGGAGGTAGACTGGAATTGCATTGAAAGCATAGGAAAAGAGGCAGAACGTCCACAATGATGCACTTGGCCAAAAAGGGCGTATGCGTTTTTTCCTGAATATATTCAGGAAAAAACGCATACGCCCTTTTTGGCCAACCAAGCAAGCTTGCAAAGGAAATCTGCACTACAATGAAGTCTCACTTCTCCCCGGTCAAAAGGGCCATCTGAAAAAAGTGTAAAATCCAGAAACGCAGGACAGGCCATGGAGAACTGGGAGCCTTGTTATGCTGATGGGCGGGATGTAAATTGCCAACAGACACTCGGGAGAAGTGTATGGTGTTTCCTGAAACATCTAAAAAACAAAGCAACAGAGCCTAGGGCACTTCCACTTATGGTCCTATAGCTTAGGGAAATTAAAATCAAAAAGACACAGCCACCCCAAAGTTTGGGACGCCTCTGTTTACAAGAACCTCGTTTACCGTACAAGTTCAATGTCACAGAAAGTGAAAAATGGATAAAGAACTTGTGGTACTTACGTACAATGCAGTATCACTCAGCAATGAAATCTATGTCACCAGGCCCGTAGCAGCATAATGAGTGGATTCAGGTACGATGATTCTAACTGAAATAAGTCACACAGAAAAAGAAACATCATAAGATATCACTAATACACGGAATGTAAACTTGGCTACACAGGAACTGAATTCCAAAACAGAAGAGGGTCTCAAATTTAGAAAACCAACTTATGCTTGCTTAAGGGGAAAGGTGAGTTGGGGTGCTGCATAAAACCAGAGATTGAAATGAGCACAGATAAAGTTCCTTAAGCCAAATATGGAATAGACAAGAGCTACTCCTTGCTCAACGAAATGGACTCAACACACCATATTAAACGCCTAAGAATGTACCTGACTAGTAAGTATCTTAAAACCTATGGATTGCTATGTCTCCAAAAGAGAATCAAGCGTGTGTACAGGGGCATAAACGCAGCAGTGATAGGATTGGAGAGGTTCGGTGAGCAAATGAAGACCCTTTGAAGTCATATTGCATGGTACCCATTACACGGGTCTCAACTCTCCAGGTTTAAGGTATTCTTCCTTCAGCTAAAACATGCATGTGGAACCCAGAGTATGATCAACCGTGTGAACGGGAGACGTGTTCAAATATGTCTCAGTTTTCCTCCCCTGGTACTCGGGTGCAACATTCCAGACGCTTTACTAACACTCTCCCCACTTGGAGAGTCAGCGCCTTTAACCTCCTGTTTGGCCCAGTTTGCAATTTCTGCGGAAGATGAACAGGAATAGCGAGAACCAATGAGAGACTAGCTGGAGGTGTCTGGATGGGCAAATTTAACTCTCATTTCCCACCAGGAAGAGGAAATAACCAAAGGCTCAGCGTGCCGTGCCAGAACCACATTAGGGCCTGAACCCATCCTGCGGTGTTGCGGCCAGGTCACAAGAAAGCGAGTTGAAGAAAGGAGCTCAGGGACACTGTAATTCACAAACCTGCAGAGTTATAAATGACAGCTATCGTCCAAAAATATACTGAAGTAAGGCTGCCAAGAGGACTTGAAAGCGGGGCAGAATTGCAGGAAACCGATTTCAGGAGGTAGACTGGAATTGCATTGAAAGCATAGGAAAAGAGGCAGAACGTCCACAATGATGCACTTGGCCAAAAAGGGCGTATGCGTTTTTTCCTGAATATATTCAGGAAAAAACGCATACGCCCTTTTTGGCCAACCAAGCAAGCTTGCAAAGGAAATCTGCACTACAATGAAGTCTCACTTCCCCCCGGTCAAAAGGGCCATCTGAAAAAAGTGTAAAATCCAGAAAGGCAGGACAGGCCATGGAGAACTGGGAGCCTTGTTATGCTGATGGGCGGGATGTAAATTGCCAACAGACACTCGGGAGAAGTGTATGGTGTTTCCTGAAACATCTAAAAAACAAAGCAACAGAGCCTAGGGCACTTCCACTTATGGTCCTATAGCTTAGGGAAATTAAAATCAAAAAGACACAGCCACCCCAAAGTTTGGGACGCCTCTGTTTACAAGAACCTCGTTTACCGTACAAGTTCAATGTCACAGAAAGTGAAAAATGGATAAAGAACTTGTGGTACTTACGTACAATGCAGTATCACTCAGCAATGAAATCTATGTCATCAGGCCCTTAGCAGCACAATGAGTGGATTCAGGTATGATGATTCTAAGTGAAATAAGTCACACAGAAAAAGAAACATCATAAGATATCAGTAATACACGGAATGTAAACTTGGCTACACAGGAACTGAATTACAGAACAGAACAGGGTCTCAAATTTAGAAAACCAACTTATGCTTGCTTAAGGGTAAAGGTGAGTTGGGGTGCTGCATAAAACCAGAGATTGAAATGAGCACAGATAAAGTTCCTTAAGCCAAATATGGAATAGACAAGAGCTACTCCTTGCTCAATGAAATAGACTCAACACCGCATATTAAACGCCTAAGAATGTACCTGACTAGTAAGTATCTTAAAACCTATGGATTGCTATTTCTCTGAAAGAGAATCAAGCATGTGTACAGGGGCATAAACGCAGCAGTGATAGGATTGGAGAGGTTCGGTGAGCAAATGAAGACCCTTTGAAGTCATATTGCATGGTACCCATTCCACAGGTTTCAACTACCCAGGTTTAAGGTATTCTTCCTTCAGCTAAAACATGCATGTGGAACCTAGAGTATGATCAACCATGTGATCGGGAGACGTGTTCAAATATGTCTCAGTTTTCATACCCTGGTACTCGGGTGCAACATTCCAGACGCTTTACTAACACTCTCCCGACTTGGAGAGTCAGTCCCTTTGACCTCCTGTTTGGCCCAGTTTGCAATTTCTGCGGAAGATGAACAGGAATAGCGAGAACCAATGAGAGACTAGCTGGAGGTGTCTGGACGGGCAAATTTAACTCTCATTTCCCACCAGGAAGAGGAAATAACCAAAGGCTCAGCGTGCCGTGCCGTAACCAAATTAGGGCCTGAAGCCATCCTGCGGTGTTGCGGCCAGGTCACAAGAAAGCGAGTTGAAGAAAGGAGCTCAGGGACACTGTAATTCACAAACCTGCAGAGTTATAAATGACAGCTATCGTCCAAAAATATACTGAAGTAAGGCTGCCAAGAGGACTTGAAAGCGGGGCAGAATTGCAGGAAACCGATTTCAGGAGGTAGACTGGAATTGCATTGAAAGCATAGGAAAAGAGGCAGAACGTCCACAATGATGCACTTGGCCAAAAAGGGCGTATGCGTTTTTTCCTGAATATATTCAGGAAAAAACGCATACGCCCTTTTTGGCCAACCAAGCAAGCTTGCAAAGGAAATCTGCACTACAATGAAGTCTCACTTACCCCCTGTCAAAAGGGCCATCTGAAAAAAGTGTAAAATCCAGAAAGGCAGGACAGGCCATGGAGAACTGGGAGCCTTGTTATGCTGATGGGCGGGATGTAAATTGCCAACAGACACTCGGGAGAAGTGTATGGTGTTTCCTGAAACATCTAAAAAACAAAGCAACAGAGCCTAGGGCACTTCCACTTATGGTCCTATAGCTTAGGGAAATTAAAATAAAAAAGACACAGCCACCCCAAAGTTTGGGACGCCTCTGTTTACAAGAACCTCGTTTACCGTACAAGTTCAATGTCACAGAAAGTGAAAAATGGATAAAGAACTTGTGGTACTTACGTACAATGCAGTATCACTCAGCAATGAAATCTATGTCATCAGGCCCGTAGCAGCATAATGAGTGGATTCAGGTACGATGATTCTAACTGAAATAAGTCACACAGAAAAAGAAACATCATAAGATATCACTAATACACGGAATGTAAACTTGGCTACACAGGAACTGAATTCCAAAACAGAACAGGGTCTCAAATTTAGAAAACCAACTTATGCTTGCTTAAGGGGAAAGGTGAGTTGGGGTGCTGCATAAAACCAGAGATTGAAATGAGCACAGATAAAGTTCCTTAAGCCAAATATGGAATAGACAAGAGCTACTCCTTGCTCAACGAAATGGACTCAACACACCATATTAAACGCCTAAGAATGTACCTGACTAGTAAGTATCTTAAAACCTATGGATTGCTATGTCTCCAAAAGAGAATCAAGCGTGTGTACAGGGGCATAAACGCAGCAGTGATAGGATTGGAGAGGTTCGGTGAGCAAATGAAGACCCTTTGAAGTCATATTGCATGGTACCCATTACACGGGTCTCAACTCTCCAGGTTTAAGGTATTCTTCCTTCAGCTAAAACATGCATGTGGAACCCAGAGTATGATCAACCGTGTGAACGGGAGACGTGTTCAAATATGTCTCAGTTTTCCTCCCCTGGTACTCGGGTGCAACATTCCAGACGCTTTACTAACACTCTCCCCACTTGGAGAGTCAGCGCCTTTAACCTCCTCTTTGGCCCAGTTTGCAATTTCTGCGGAAGATGAACAGGAATAGCGAGAACCAATGAGAGACTAGCTGGAGGTGTCTGGACGGGCAAATTTAACTCTCATTTCCCACCAGGAAGAGGAAATAACCAAAGGCTCAGCGTGCCGTGCCAGAACCACATTAGGGCCTGAAGCCATCCTGCGGTGTTGCGGCCAGCTCAAAAGAAAGCGAGTTGAAGAAAGGAGCTCAGGGACACTGTAATTCACAAACCTGCAGAGTTATAAATGACAGCTATCGTCCAAAAATATACTGAAGTAAGGCTGCCAAGAGGACTTGAAAGCGGGGCAGAATTGCAGGAAACCGATTTCAGGAGGTAGACTGGAATTGCATTGAAAGCATAGGAAAAGAGGCAGAATGTCCACAATGATGCACTTGGCCAAAAAGGGCGTATGCGTTTTTTCCTGAATATATTCAGGAAAAAACGCATACGCCCTTTTTGGCCAACCAAGCAAGCTTGCAAAGGAAATCTGCACTACAATGAAGTCTCACTTCTCCCCGGTCAAAAGGGCCATCTGAAAAAAGTGTAAAATCCAGAAAGGCAGGACAGGCCATGGAGAACTGGGAGCCTTGTTATGCTGATGGGCGGGATGTAAATTGCCAACAGACACTCGGGAGAAGTGTATGGTGTTTCCTGAAACATCTAAAAAACAAAGCAACAGAGTCTAGGGCACTTCCACTTATGGTCCTATAGCTTAGGGAAATTAAAATCAAAAAGACACAGCCACCCCAAAGTTTGGGACGCCTCTGTTTACAAGAACCTCGTTTACCGTACAAGTTCAATGTCACAGAAAGTGAAAAATGGATAAAGAACTTGTGGTACTTACGTACAATGCAGTATCACTCAGCAATGAAATCTATGTCATCAGGCCCGTAGCAGCATAATGAGTGGATTCAGGTACGATGATTCTAACTGAAATAAGTCACACAGAAAAAGAAACATCATAAGATATCACTAATACACGGAATGTAAACTTGGCTACACAGGAACTGAATTCCAAAACAGAACAGGGTCTCAAATTTAGAAAACCAACTTATGCTTGCTTAAGGGGAAAGGTGAGTTGGGGTGCTGCATAAAACCAGAGATTGAAATGAGCACAGATAAAGTTCCTTAAGCCAAATATGGAATAGACAAGAGCTACTCCTTGCTCAACGAAATGGACTCAACACACCATATTAAACGCCTAAGAATGTACCTGACTAGTAAGTATCTTAAAACCTATGGATTGCTATGTCTCCAAAAGAGAATCAAGCGTGTGTACAGGGGCATAAACGCAGCAGTGATAGGATTGGAGAGGTTCGGTGAGCAAATGAAGACCCTTTGAAGTCATATTGCATGGTACCCATTACACGGGTCTCAACTCTCCAGGTTTAAGGTATTCTTCCTTCAGCTAAAACATGCATGTGGAACCCAGAGTATGATCAACCGTGTGAACGGGAGACGTGTTCAAATATGTCTCAGTTTTCCTCCCCTGGTACTCGGGTGCAACATTCCAGACGCTTTACTAACACTCTCCCCACTTGGAGAGTCAACGCCTTTAACCTCCTGTTTGGCCCAGTTTGCAATTTCTGCGGAAGATGAACAGGAATAGCGAGAACCAATGAGAGACTAGCTGGAGGTGTCTGGACGGGCAAATTTAACTCTCATTTCCCACCAGGAAGAGGAAATAACCAAAGGCTCAGCGTGCCGTGCCAGAACCACATTAGGGCCTGAAGCCATCCTGCGGTGTTGCGGCCAGCTCAAAAGAAAGCGAGTTGAAGAAAGGAGCTCAGGGACACTGTAATTCACAAACCTGCAGAGTTATAAATGACAGCTATCGTCCAAAAATATACTGAAGTAAGGCTGCCAAGAGGACTTGAAAGCGGGGCAGAATTGCAGGAAACCGATTTCAGGAGGTAGACTGGAATTGCATTGAAAGCATAGGAAAAGAGGCAGAACGTCCACAATGATGCACTTGGCCAAAAAGGGCGTATGCGTTTTTTCCTGAATATATTCAGGAAAAAACGCATACGCCCTTTTTGGCCAACCAAGCAAGCTTGCAAAGGAAATCTGCACTACAATGAAGTCTCACTTCTCCCCGGACAAAAGGGCCATCTGAAAAAAGTGTAAAATCCAGAAACGCAGGACAGGCCATGGAGAACTGGGAGCCTTGTTATGCTGATGGGCGGGATGTAAATTGCCAACAGACACTCGGGAGAAGTGTATGGTGTTTCCTGAAACATCTAAAAAACAAAGCAACAGAGCCTAGGGCACTTCCACTTATGGTCCTATAGCTTAGGGAAATTAAAATCAAAAAGACACAGCCACCCCAAAGTTTGGAACGGCTCTGTTTACAAGAACCTCGTTTACAGTACAAGTTCAACACCGCAGAAAGTGAAAAATGGATAAAGAAGTTGTGGTATTTACTTACAAAGCAATATCACTCAGCAATGAAATCTATGTCATCAGGCCCTTAGCAGCACAATGAGTGGATTCAGGTATGATGATTCTAACTGAAATAAGTCACACAGAAAAAGAAACATCATAAGATATCAGTAATACACGGAATGTAAACTTGGCTACACAGGAACTGAATTACAGAACAGAACAGGGTCTCAAATTTAGAAAACCAACTTATGCTTGCTTAAGGGTAAAGGTGAGTTGGGGTGCTCCATAAAACCAGAGATTGAAATGAGCACAGATAAAGTTCCTTAAGCCAAATATGGAATATACAAGAGCTACTCCTTGCTCAACGAAATAGACTCAACACCGCATATTAAACGCCTAAGAATGTACCTGACTAGTAAGTATCTTAAAACCTATGGATTGCTATTTCTCTGAAAGAGAATCATGCGTGTGTACAGGGGCATAAACGCAGCAGTGATAGGATTGGAGCGGTTCGGTGAGCAAATGAAGACCCTTTGAAGCCATATTGCATGGTACCCATTCCACAGGTTTCAACTACCCAGGTTTAAGGTATTCTTCCTTCAGCTAAAACATGCATGTGGAACCCAGAGTATGATCAACCATGTGATCGGGAGACGTGTTCAAATATGTCTCAGTTTTCCTCCCCTGGTACTCGGGTGCAACATTCCAGACGCTTTACTAACACTCTCCCGACTTGGAGAGTCAGTCCCTTTGACCTCCTGTTTGGCCCAGTTTGCAATTTCTGCGGAAGATGAACAGGAATAGCGAGAACCAATGAGAGACTAGCTGGAGGTGTCTGGACGGGCAAATTTAACTCTCATTTCCCACCAGGAAGAGGAAATAACCAATGGCTGAGCGTGCCGTGCCGGAACCAAATTAGGGCCTGAAGCCATCCTGCGGTGTTGCGGCCAGGTCACAAGAAAGCAAGTTGAAGAAAGGAGCTCAGGGACACTGTAATTCACAAACCTGCAGAGTTATAAATGACAGCTATCGTCCAAAAATATACTGAAGTAAGGCTGCCAAGAGGACTTGAAAGCGGGGCAGAATTGCAGGAAACCGATTTCAGGAGGTAGACTGGAATTGCATTGAAAGCATAGGAAAAGAGGCAGAACGTCCACAATGATGCACTTGGCCAAAAAGGGCGTATGCGTTTTTTCCTGAATATATTCAGGAAAAAACCCATACGCCCTTTTTGGCCAACCAAGCAAGCTTGCAAAGGAAATCTGCACTACAATGAAGTCTCACTTCTCCCCGGTCAAAAGGGCCATCTGAAAAAAGTGTAAAATCCAGAAACGCAGGACAGGCCATGGAGAACTGGGAGCCTTGTTATGCTGATGGGCGGGATGTAAATTGCCAACAGACACTCGGGAGAAGTGTATGGTGTTTCCTGAAACATCTAAAAAACAAAGCAACAGAGCCTAGGGCACTTCCACTTATGGTCCTATAGCTTAGGGAAATTAAAATCAAAAAGACACAGCCACCCCAAAGTTTGGGACGCCTCTGTTTACAAGAACCTCGTTTACCGTACAAGTTCAATGTCACAGAAAGTGAAAAATGGATAAAGAACTTGTGGTACTTACGTACAATGCAGTATCACTCAGCAATGAAATCTATGTCATCAGGCCCGTAGCAGCATAATGAGTGGATTCAGGTACGATGATTCTAACTGAAATAAGTCACACAGAAAAAGAAACATCATAAGATATCACTAATACACGGAATGTAAACTTGGCTACACAGGAACTGAATTCCAAAACAGAACAGGGTCTCAAATTTAGAAAACCAACTTATGCTTGCTTAAGGGGAAAGGTGAGTTGGGGTGCTGCATAAAACCAGAGATTGAAATGAGCACAGATAAAGTTCCTTAAGCCAAATATGGAATAGACAAGAGCTACTCCTTGCTCAACGAAATGGACTCAACACACCATATTAAACGCCTAAGAATGTACCTGACTAGTAAGTATCTTAAAACCTATGGATTGCTATGTCTCCAAAAGAGAATCAAGCGTGTGTACAGGGGCATAAACGCAGCAGTGATAGGATTGGAGAGGTTCGGTGAGCAAATGAAGACCCTTTGAAGTCATATTGCATGGTACCCATTACACGGGTCTCAACTCTCCAGGTTTAAGGTATTCTTCCTTCAGCTAAAACATGCATGTGGAACCCAGAGTATGATCAACCGTGTGAACGGGAGACGTGTTCAAATATGTCTCAGTTTTCCTCCCCTGGTACTCGGGTGCAACATTCCAGACGCTTTACTAACACTCTCCCCACTTGGAGAGTCAGCGCCTTTAACCTCCTCTTTGGCCCAGTTTGCAATTTCTGCGGAAGATGAACAGGAATAGCGAGAACCAATGAGAGACTAGCTGGAGGTGTCTGGAAGGGCAAATTTAACTCTCATTTCCCACCAGGAAGAGGAAATAACCAAAGGCTCAGCGTGCCGTGCCAGAACCACATTAGGGCCTGAAGCCATCCTGCGGTGTTGCGGCCAGCTCAAAAGAAAGCGAGTTGAAGAAAGGAGCTCAGGGTCACTGTAATTCACAAACCTGCAGAGTTATAAATGACAGCTATCGTCCAAAAATATACTGAAGTAAGGCTGCCAAGAAGACTTGAATGCGGGGCAGAATTGCAGGAAACCGATTTCAGGAGGTAGACTGGAATTGCATTGAAAGCATAGGAAAAGAGGCAGAACGTCCACAATGATGCACTTGGCCAAAAAGGGCATACGCGTTTTTTCCTGAATATATTCAGGAAAAAACGCATACGCCCTTTTTGGCCAACCAAGCAAGCTTGCAAAGGAAATCTGCACTACAATGAAGTCTCACTTCCCCCCGGTCAAAAGGGCCATCTGAAAAAAGTGTAAAATCCAGAAAGGCAGGACAGGCCATGGAGAACTGGGAGCCTTGTTATGCTGATGGGCGGGATGTAAATTGCCAACAGACACTCGGGAGAAGTGTATGGTGTTTCCTGAAACATCTAAAAAACAAAGCAACAGAGCCTAGGGCACTTCCACTTATGGTCCTATAGCTTAGGGAAATTTAAATCAAAAAGACACAGCCACCCCAAAGTTTGGGACGCCTCTGTTTACAAGAACCTCATTTACAGTACACGTTCAACACCGCAGAAAGTGAAAAATGGATAAAGAAGTTGTGGTATTTACTTACAAAGCAATATCACTCAGCAATGAAATCTATGTCATCAGGCCCTTAGCAGCACAATGAGTGGATTCAGGTATGATGATTCTAACTGAAATAAGTCACACAGAAAAAGAAACATCATAAGATATCAGTAATACACGGAATGTAAACTTGGCTACACAGGAACTGAATTACAGAACAGAACAGGGTCTCAAATTTAGAAAACCAACTTATGCTTGCTTAAGGGTAAAGGTGAGTTGGGGTGCTGCATAAAACCAGAGATTGAAATGAGCACAGATAAAGTTCCTTAAGCAAAATATGGAATAGACAAGAGCTACTCCTTGCTCAACGAAATAGACTCAACACCGCATATTAAACGCCTAAGAATGTACCTGAGTAGTAAGTATCTTAAAACCTATGGATTGCTATTTCTCTGAAAGAGAATCAAGCATGTGTACAGGGGCATAAACGCAGCAGTGATAGGATTGGAGAGGTTCGGTGAGCAAGTGAAGACCCTTTGAAGTCATATTGCATGGTACCCATTCCACAGGTTTCATCTACCCAGGTTTAAGGTATTCTTCCTTCAGCTAAAACATGCATGTGGAACCTAGAGTATGATCAACCATGTGATTGGGAGACGTGTTCAAATATGTCTCAGTTTTCATACCCTGGTACTCGGGTGCAACATTCCAGACGCTTTACTAACACTCTCCCGACTTGGAGAGTCAGTCCCTTTGACCTCCTGTTTGGCCCAGTTTGCAATTTCTGCGGAAGATGAACAGGAATAGCGAGAACCAATGAGAGACTAGCTGGAGGTGTCTGGACGGGCAAATTTAACTCTCATTTCCCACCAGGAAGAGGAAATAACCAAAGGCTCAGCGTGCCGTGCCGGAACAAAATTAGGGCCTGAAGCCATCCTGTGGTGTTGCGGCCAGGTCACAAGAAAGCGAGTTGAAGAAAGGAGCTCAGGGACACTGTAATTCACAAACCTGCAGAGTTATAAATGACAGCTATCGTCCAAAAATATACTGAAGTAAGGCTGCCAAGAGGACTTGAAAGCGGGGCAGAATTGCAGGAAACCGATTTCAGGAGGTAGACTGGAATTGCATTGAAAGCATAGGAAAAGAGGCAGAACGTCCACAATGATGCACTTGGCCAAAAAGGGCGTATGCGTTTTTTCCTGAATATATTCAGGAAAAAACGCATACGCCCTTTTTGGCCAACCAAGCAAGTTTGCAAAGGAAATCTGCACTACAATGAAGTCTCACTTCTCCCCGGTCAAAAGGGCCATCTGAAAAAAGTGTAAAATCCAGAAACGCAGGACAGGCCATGGAGAACTGGGAGCCTTGTTATGCTGATGGGCGGGATGTAAATTGCCAACAGACACTCGGGAGAAGTGTATGGTGTTTCCTGAAACATCTAAAAAACAAAGCAACAGAGCCTAGGGCACTTCCACTTATGGTCCTATAGCTTAGGGAAATTAAAATCAAAAAGACACAGCCACCCCAAAGTTTGGGACGCCTCTGTTTACAAGAACCTCGTTTACCGTACAAGTTCAATGTCACAGAAAGTGAAAAATGGATAAAGAACTTGTGGTACTTACGTACAATGCAGTATCACTCAGCAATGAAATCTATGTCATCAGGCCCGTAGCAGCATAATGAGTGGATTCAGGTACGATGATTCTAACTGAAATAAATCACACAGAAAAAGAAACATCATAAGATATCACTAATACACGGAATGTAAACTTGGCTACACAGGAACTGAATTCCAAAACAGAACAGGGTCTCAAATTTAGAAAACCAACTTATGCTTGCTTAAGGGGAAAGGTGAGTTGGGGTGCTGCATAAAACCAGAGATTGAAATGAGCACAGATAAAGTTCCTTAAGCCAAATATGGAATAGACAAGAGCTACTCCTTGCTCAACGAAATGGACTCAACACACCATATTAAACGCCTAAGAATGTACCTGACTAGGAAGTATCTTAAAACCTATGGATTGCTATGTCTCCAAAAGAGAATCAAGCGTGTGTACAGGGGCATAAACGCAGCAGTGATAGGATTGGAGAGGTTCGGTGAGCAAATGAAGACCCTTTGAAGTCATATTGCATGGTACCCATTACACGGGTCTCAACTCTCCAGGTTTAAGGTATTCTTCCTTCAGCTAAAACATGCATGTGGAACCCAGAGTATGATCAACCGTGTGAACGGGAGACGTGTTCAAATATGTCTCAGTTTTCCTCCCCTGGTACTCGGGTGCAACATTCCAGACGCTTTACTAACACTCTCCCCACTTGGAGAGTCAGCGCCTTTAACCTCCTGTTTGGCCCAGTTTGCAATTTCTGCGGAAGATGAACAGGAATAGCGAGAACCAATGAGAGACTAGCTGGAGGTGTCTGGACGGGCAAATTTAACTCTCATTCCCCACCAGAAAGAGGAAATAACCAAAGGCTCAGCGTGCCGTGCCAGAACCACATTAGGGCCTGAAGCCATCCTGCGGTGTTGCGGCCAGCTCAAAAGAAAGCGAGTTGAAGAAAGGAGCTCAGGGACACTGTAATTCACAAACCTGCAGAGTTATAAATGACAGCTATCGTCCAAAAATATACTGAAGTAAGGCTGCCAAGAGGACTTGAAAGTGGGGCAGAATTGCAGGAAACCGATTTCAGGAGGTAGACTGGAATTGCATTGAAAGCATAGGAAAAGAGGCAGAACGTCCACAATGATGCACTTGGCCAAAAAGGGTGTATGCGTTTTTTCCTGAATATATTCAGGAAAAAACGCATACGCCCTTTTTGGCCAACCAAGCAAGCTTGCAAAGGAAATCTGCACTACAATGAAGTCTCACTTCTCCCCGGTCAAAAGGGCCATCTGAAAAAAGTGTAAAATCCAGAAACGCAGGACAGGCCATGGAGAACTGGGAGCCTTGTTATGCTGATGGGCGGGATGTAAATTGCCAACAGACACTCGGGAGAAGTGTATGGTGTTTCCTGAAACATCTAAAAAACAAAGCAACAGAGCCTAGGGCACTTCCACTTATGGTCCTATAGCTTAGGGAAATTAAAATCAAAAAGACACAGCCACCCCAAAGTTTGGGACGCCTCTGTTTACAAGAACCTCGTTTACCGTACAAGTTCAATGTCACAGAAAGTGAAAAATGGATAAAGAACTTGTGGTACTTATGTACAATGCAGTATCACTCAGCAATGAAATCTATGTCATCAGGCCCGTAGCAGCATAATGAGTGGATTCAGGTACGATGATTCTAACTGAAATAAGTCACACAGAAAAAGAAACATCATAAGATATCACTAATACACGGAATGTAAACTTGGCTACACAGGAACTGAATTCCAAAACAGAACAGGGTCTCAAATTTAGAAAACCAACTTATGCTTGCTTAAGGGGAAAGGTGAGTTGGGGTGCTGCATAAAACCAGAGATTGAAATGAGCACAGATAAAGTTCCTTAAGCCAAATATGGAATAGACAAGAGCTACTCCTTGCTCAACGAAATGGACTCAACACACCATATTAAACGCCTAAGAATGTACCTGACTAGTAAGTATCTTAAAACCTATGGATTGCTATGTCTCCAAAAGAGAATCAAGCGTGTGTACAGGGGCATAAACGCAGCAGTGATAGGATTGGAGAGGTTCGGTGAGCAAATGAAGACCCTTTGAAGTCATATTGCATGGTACCCATTACACGGGTCTCAACTCTCCAGGTTTAAGGTATTCTTCCTTCAGCTAAAACATGCATGTGGAACCCAGAGTATGATCAACCGTGTGAACGGGAGACGTGTTCAAATATGTCTCAGTTTTCCTCCCCTGGTACTCGGGTGCAACAATCCAGACGCTTTACTAACACTCTCCCCACTTGGAGAGTCAGCGCCTTTAACCTCCTGTTTGGCCCAGTTTGCAATTTCTGCGGAAGATGAACAGGAATAGCGAGAACCAATGAGAGACTAGCTGGAGGTGTCTGGACGGGCAAATTTAACTCTCAGTTCCCACCAGGAAGAGGAAATAACCAAAGGCTCAGCGTGCCGTGCCAGAACCACATTAGGGCCTGAAGCCATCCTGCGGTGTTGCGGCCAGCTCAAAAGAAAGCGAGTTGAAGAAAGGAGCTCAGGGACACTGTAATTCACAAACCTGCAGAGTTATAAATGACAGCTATCGTCCAAAAATATACTGAAGTAAGGCTGCCAAGAGGACTTGAAAGCGGGGCAGAATTGCAGGAAACCGATTTCAGGAGGTAGACTGGAATTGCATTGAAAGCATAGGAAAAGAGGCAGAACGTCCACAATGATGCACTTGGCCAAAAAGGGCGTATGCGTTTTTTCCTGAATATATTCAGGAAAAAACGCATACGCCCTTTTTGGCCAACCAAGCAAGCTTGCAAAGGAAATCTGCACTACAATGAAGTCTCACTTCTCCCCGGTCAAAAGGGCCATCTGAAAAAAGTGTAAAATCCAGAAACGCAGGACAGGCCATGGAGAACTGGGAGCCTTGTTATGCTGATGGGCGGGATGTAAATTGCCAACAGACACTCGGGAGAAGTGTATGGTGTTTCCTGAAACATCTAAAAAACAAAGCAACAGAGCCTAGGGCACTTCCACTTATGGTCCTATAGCTTAGGGAAATTAAAATCAAAAAGACACAGCCACCCCAAAGTTTGGGACGCCTCTGTTTACAAGAACCTCGTTTACCGTACAAGTTCAATGTCACAGAAAGTGAAAAATGGATAAAGAACTTGTGGTACTTACGTACAATGCAGTATCACTCAGCAATGAAATCTATGTCATCAGGCCCGTAGCAGCATAATGAGTGGATTCAGGTACGATGATTCTAACTGAAATAAGTCACACAGAAAAAGAAACATCATAAGATATCACTAATACACGGAATGTAAACTTGGCTACACAGGAACTGAATTCCAAAACAGAACAGGGTCTCAAATTTAGAAAACCAACTTATGCTTGCTTAAGGGGAAAGGTGAGTTGGGGTGCTGCATAAAACCAGAGATTGAAATGAGCACAGATAAAGTTCCTTAAGCCAAATATGGAATAGACAAGAGCTACTCCTTGCTCAACGAAATGGACTCAACACACCATATTAAACGCCTAAGAATGTACCTGACTAGTAAGTATCTTAAAACCTATGGATTGCTATGTCTCCAAAAGAGAATCAAGCGTGTGTACAGGGGCATAAACGCAGCAGTGATAGGATTGGAGAGGTTCGGTGAGCAAATGAAGACCCTTTGAAGTCATATTGCATGGTACCCATTACACGGGTCTCAACTCTCCAGGTTTAAGGTATTCTTCCTTCAGCTAAAACATGCATGTGGAACCCAGAGTATGATCAACCGTGTGAACGGGAGACGTGTTCAAATATGTCTCAGTTTTCCTCCCCTGGTACTCGGGTGCAACATTCCAGACGCTTTACTAACACTCTCCCCACTTGGAGAGTCAGCGCCTTTAACCTCCTGTTTGGCCCAGTTTGCAATTTCTGCGGAAGATGAACAGGAATAGCGAGAACCAATGAGAGACTAGCTGGAGGTGTCTGGACGGGCAAATTTAACTCTCATTTCCCACCAGGAAGAGGAAATAACCAAAGGCTCAGCGTGCCGTGCCAGAACCACATTAGGGCCTGAAGCCATCCTGCGGTGTTGCGGCCAGCTCAAAAGAAAGCGAGTTGAAGAAAGGAGCTCAGGGACACTGTAATTCACAAACCTGCAGAGTTATAAATGACAGCTATCGTCCAAAAATATACTGAAGTAAGGCTGCCAAGAGGACTTGAAAGCGGGGCAGAATTGCAGGAAACCGATTTCAGGAGGTAGACTGGAATTGCATTGAAAGCATAGGAAAAGAGGCAGAACGTCCACAATGATGCACTTGGCCAAAAAGGGCGTATGCGTTTTTTCCTGAATATATTCAGGAAAAAACGCATACGCCCTTTTTGGCCAACCAAGCAAGCTTGCAAAGGAAATCTGCACTACAATGAAGTCTCACTTCTCCCCGGTCAAAAGGGCCATCTGAAAAAAGTGTAAAATCCAGAAACACAGGACAGGCCATGGAGAACTGGGAGCCTTGTTATGCTGATGGGCGGGATGTAAATTGCCAACAGACACTCGGGAGAAGTGTATGGTGTTTCCTGAAACATCTAAAAAACAAAGCAACAGAGCCTAGGGCACTTCCACTTATGGTCCTATAGCTTAGGGAAATTAAAATCAAAAAGACACAGCCACCCCAAAGTTTGGGACGCCTCTGTTTACAAGAACCTCGTTTACAGTACAAGTTCAACATCACAGAAAGTGAAAAATGGATAAAGAAGTTGTGGTATTTACTTACAAAGCAATATAACTCAGCAATGAAATCTATGTCATCAGGCCCTTAGCAGCACAATGAGTGGATTCAGGTATGATGATTCTAACTGAAATAAGTCACACAGAAAAAGAAACATCATAAGATATCACTAATACACGGAATGTAAACTTGGCTACACAGGAACTGAATTACAGAACAGAACAGGGTCTCAAATTTAGAAAACCAACTTATGCTTGCTTAAGGGGAAAGGTGAGTTGGGGTGCTGCATAAAACCAGAGATTGAAATGAGCACAGATAAAGTTCCTTAAGCAAAATATGGAATAGACAAGAGCTACTCCTTGCTCAACGAAATGGACTCAACACCGAATATTAAACGCCTAAGAATGTACCTGACTAGTAAGTATCTTAAAACCTATGGATTGCTTTGTCTCCGGAAGAGAATCAAGCATGTGTACAGGGGCATAAACGCAGCAGTGATAGATTGGAGAGGTTCAATGAGCAAATGAAGACCCTTTGAAGTCATATTGCATGGTACCCATTCCACAGTTTTCAACTACCCAGCTTTAAGGTATTCTTCCTTCAGCTAGAACATGCATGTGGAACCCAGAGTATGATCAACCATGTGATCGGGAGACGTGTTCAAATATGTCTCAGTTTTCCTCCCCTGGTACTCGGGTGCAACATTCCAGACGCTTTACTAACACTCTCCCGACTTGGAGAGTCAGTCCCTTTAACCTCCTGTTTGGCCCAGTTTGCAATTTCTGCGGAAGATGAACAGGAATAGCGAGAACCAATGAGAGACTAGCTGGAGGTGTCTGGACGGGCAAATTTAACTCTCATTTCCCACCAGGAAGAGGAAATAACCAAAGACTGAGCATGTCGTGCTGGAACCAAATTAGGGCCTGAAGCCATCCTGCGGTGTTGCGGCCAGGTCACAAGAAAGCGAGTTGAAGAAAGGAGCTCAGGGACACTGTAATTCACAAACCTGCAGAGTTATAAATGACAGCTATCGTCCAAAAATATACTGAAGTAAGGCTGCCAAGAGGACTTGAAAGCGGGGCAGAATTGCAGGAAACCGATTTCAGGAGGTAGACTGGAATTGCATTGAAAGCATAGGAAAAGAGGCAGAACGTCCACAATGATGCACTTGGCCAAAAAGGGCGTATGCGTTTTTTCCTGAATATATTCAGGAAAAAACGCATACGCCCTTTTTGGCCAACCAAGCAAGCTTGCAAAGGAAATCTGCACTACAATGAAGTCTCACTTCTCCCCGGTCAAAAGGGCCATCTGAAAAAAGTGTAAAATCCAGAAACGCAGGACAGGCCATGGAGAACTGGGAGCCTTGTTATGCTGATGGGCGGGATGTAAATTGCCAACAGACACTCGGGAGAAGTGTATGGTGTTTCCTGAAACATCTAAAAAACAAAGCAACAGAGCCTAGGGCACTTCCACTTATGGTCCTATAGCTTAGGGAAATTAAAATCAAAAAGACACAGCCACCCCAAAGTTTGGGACGCCTCTGTTTACAAGAACCTCGTTTACCGTACAAGTTCAATGTCACAGAAAGTGAAAAATGGATAAAGAACTTGTGGTACTTACGTACAATGCAGTATCACTCAGCAATGAAATCTATGTCATCAGGCCCGTAGCAGCATAATGAGTGGATTCAGGTACGATGATTCTAACTGAAATAAGTCACACAGAAAAAGAAACATCCTAAGATATCACTAATACACGGAATGTAAACTTGGCTACACAGGAACTGAATTCCAAAACAGAACAGGGTCTCAAATTTAGAAAACCAACTTATGCTTGCTTAAGGGGAAAGGTGAGTTGGGGTGCTGCATAAAACCAGAGATTGAAATGAGCACAGATAAAGTTCCTTAAGCCAAATATGGAATAGACAAGAGCTACTCCTTGCTCAACGAAATGGACTCAACACACCATATTAAACGCCTAAGAATGTACCTGACTAGTAAGTATCTTAAAACCTATGGATTGCTATGTCTCCAAAAGAGAATCAAGCGTGTGTACAGGGGCATAAACGCAGCAGTGATAGGATTGGAGAGGTTCGGTGAGCAAATGAAGACCCTTTGAAGTCATATTGCATGGTACCCATTACACGGGTCTCAACTCTCCAGGTTTAAGGTATTCTTCCTTCAGCTAAAACATGCATGTGGAACCCAGAGTATGATCAACCGTGTGAACGGGAGACGTGTTCAAATATGTCTCAGTTTTCCTCCCCTGGTACTCGGGTGCAACATTCCAGACGCTTTACTAACACTCTCCCCACTTGGAGAGTCAGCGCCTTTAACCTCCTGTTTGGCCCAGTTTGCAATTTCTGCGGAAGATGAACAGGAATAGCGAGAACCAATGAGAGACTAGCTGGAGGTGTCTGGAAGGGCAAATTTAACTCTCATTTCCCACCAGGAAGAGGAAATAACCAAAGGCTCAGCGTGCCGTGCCAGAACCACATTAGGGCCTTAAGCCATCCTGCAGTGTTGCGGCCAGCTCAAAAGAAAGCGAGTTGAAGAAAGGAGCTCAGGGTCACTGTAATTCACAAACCTGCAGAGTTATAAATGACAGCTATCGTCCAAAAATATACTGAAGTAAGGCTGCCAAGAAGACTTGAATGCGGGGCAGAATTGCAGGAAACCGATTTCAGGAGGTAGACTGGAATTGCATTGAAAGCATAGGAAAAGAGGCAGAACGTCCACAATGATGCACTTGGCCAAAAAGGGCATATGCGTTTTTTCCTGAATATATTCAGGAAAAAACGCATACGCCCTTTTTGGCCAACCAAGCAAGCTTGCAAAGGAAATCTGCACTACAATGAAGTCTCACTTCCCCCCGGTCAAAAGGGCCATCTGAAAAAAGTGTAAAATCCAGAAAGGCAGGACAGGCCATGGAGAACTGGGAGCCTTGTTATGCTGATGGGCGGGATGTAAATTGCCAACAGACACTCGGGAGAAGTGTATGGTGTTTCCTGAAACATCTAAAAAACAAAGCAACAGAGCCTAGGGCACTTCCACTTATGGTCCTATAGCTTAGGGAAATTAAAATCAAAAAGACACAGCCACCCCAAAGTTTGGGATGCCTCTGTTTACAAGAACCTCGTTTACCGTACAAGTTCAATGTCACAGAAAGTGAAAAATGGATAAAGAACTTGTGGTACTTACGTACAATGCAGTATCACTCAGCAATGAAATCTATGTCATCAGGCCCGTAGCAGCATAATGAGTGGATTCAGGTACGATGATTCTAACTGAAATAAGTCACACAGAAAAAGAAACATCATAAGATATCACTAATACACGGAATGTAAACTTGGCTACACAGGAACTGAATTCCAAAACAGAACAGGGTCTCAAATTTAGAAAACCAACTTATGCTTGCTTAAGGGGAAAGGTGAGTTGGGGTGCTGCATAAAACCAGAGATTGAAATGAGCACAGATAAAGTTCCTTAAGCCAAATATGGAATAGACAAGAGCTACTCCTTGCTCAACGAAATGGACTCAACACACCATATTAAATGCCTAAGAATGTACCTGAGTAGTAAGTATCTTAAAACCTATGTATTGCTATGTCTCCAAAAGAGAATCAAGCGTGTGTACAGGGGCATAAACGCAGCAGTGATAGGATTGGAGAGGTTCGGTGAGCAAATGAAGACCCTTTGAAATCATATTGCATGGTACCCATTACACGGGTCTCAACTCTCCAGGTTTAAGGTATTCTTCCTTCAGCTAAAACATGCATGTGGAACCCAGAGTATGATCAACCGTGTGAACGGGAGACGTGTTCAAATATGTCTCAGTTTTCCTCCCCTGGTACTCGGGTGCAACATTCCAGACGCTTTACTAACACTCTCCCCACTTGGAGAGTCAGCGCCTTTAACCTCCTGTTTGGCCCAGTTTGCAATTTCTGCGGAAGATGAACAGGAATAGCGAGAACCAATGAGAGACTAGCTGGAGGTGTCTGGACGGGCAAATTTAACTCTCATTTCCCACCAGGAAGAGGAAATAACCAAAGGCTGAGCATGTCGTGCTGGAACCAAATTAGGGCCTGAAGCCATCCTGCGGTGTTGCGGCCAGCTCACAAGAAAGCGAGTTGAAGAAAGGAGCTCAGGGACACTGTAATTCACAAACCTGCAGAGTTATAAATGACAGCTATCGTCCAAAAATATACTGAAGTAAGGCTGCCAAGAGGACTTGAAAGCGGGGCAGAATTGCAGGAAACCGATTTCAGGAGGTAGACTGGAATTGCATTGAAAGCATAGGAAAAGAGGCAGAACGTCCACAATGATGCACTTGGCCAAAAAGGGCGTATGCGTTTTTTCCTGAATATATTCAGGAAAAAACGCATACGCCCTTTTTGGCCAACCAAGCAAGCTTGCAAAGGAAATCTGCACTACAATGAAGTCTCACTTCTCCCCGGTCAAAAGGGCCATCTGAAAAAAGTGTAAAATCCAGAAACGCAGGACAGGCCATGGAGAACTGGGAGCCTTGTTATGCTGATGGGCGGGATGTAAATTGCCAACAGACACTCGGGAGAAGTGTATGGTGTTTCCTGAAACATCTAAAAAACAAAGCAACAGAGCCTAGGGCACTTCCACTTATGGTCCTATAGCTTAGGGAAATTAAAATCAAAAAGACACAGCCACCCCAAAGTTTGGGACGCCTCTGTTTACAAGAACCTCGTTTACCGTACAAGTTCAACATCACAGAAAGTGAAAAATGGATAAAGAAGTTGTGGTATTTACTTACAAAGCAATATAACTCAGCAATGAAATCTATGTCATCAGGCCCTTAGCAGCACAATGAGTGGATTCAGGTATGATGATTCTAACTGAAATAAGTCACACAGAAAAAGAAACATCATAAGATATCAGTAATACACGGAATGTAAACTTGGCTACACAGGAACTGAATTACAGAACAGAACAGGGTCTCAAATTTAGAAAACCAACTTATGCTTGCTTAAGGGGAAAGGTGAGTTGGGGTGCTGCATAAAACCAGAGATTGAAATGAGCACAGATAAAGTTCCTTAAGCAAAATATGGAATAGACAAGAGCTACTCCTTGCTCAACGAAATGGACTCAACACCGAATATTAAACGCCTAAGAATGTACCTGACTAGTAAGTATCTTAAAACCTATGGATTGCTTTGTCTCCGGAAGAGAATCAAGCATGTGTACAGGGGCATAAACGCAGCAGTGATAGATTGGAGAGGTTCAGTGAGCAAATGAAGACCCTTTGAAGTCATATTGCATGGTACCCATTCCACAGTTTTCAACTACCCAGCTTTAAGGTATTCTTCCTTCAGCTAGAACATGCATGTGGAACCCAGAGTATGATCAACCATGTGATCGGGAGACGTGTTCAAATATGTCTCAGTTTTCCTCCCCTGGTACTCGGGTGCAACATTCCAGACGCTTTACTAACACTCTCCCGACTTGGAGAGTCAGTCCCTTTAACCTCCTGTTTGGCCCAGTTTGCAATTTCTGCGGAAGATGAACAGGAATAGCGAGAACCAATGAGAGACTAGCTGGAGGTGTCTGGACGGGCAAATTTAACTCTCATTTCCCACCAGGAAGAGGAAATAACCAAAGACTGAGCATGTCGTGCTGGAACCAAATTAGGGCCTGAAGCCATCCTGCGGTGTTGCGGCCAGGTCACAAGAAAGCGAGTTGAAGAAAGGAGCTCAGGGACACTGTAATTCACAAACCTGCAGAGTTATAAATGACAGCTATCGTCCAAAAATATACTGAAGTAAGGCTGCCAAGAGGACTTGAAAGCGGGGCAGAATTGCAGGAAACCGATTTCAGGAGGTAGACTGGAATTGCATTGAAAGCATAGGAAAAGAGGCAGAACGTCCACAATGATGCACTTGGCCAAAAAGGGCGTATGCGTTTTTTCCTGAATATATTCAGGAAAAAACACATACGCCCTTTTTGGCCAACCAAGCAAGCTTGCAAAGGAAATCTGCACTACAATGAAGTCTCACTTCTCCCCGGTCAAAAGGGCCATCTGAAAAAAGTGTAAAATCCAGAAACGCAGGACAGGCCATGGAGAACTGGGAGCCTTGTTATGCTGATGGGCGGGATGTAAATTGCCAACAGACACTCGGGAGAAGTGTATGGTGTTTCCTGAAACATCTAAAAAACAAAGCAACAGAGCCTAGGGCACTTCCACTTATGGTCCTATAGCTTAGGGAAATTAAAATCAAAAAGACACAGCCACCCCAAAGTTTGGGACGCCTCTGTTTACAAGAACCTCGTTTACCGTACAAGGTCAATGTCACAGAAAGTGAAAAATGGATAAAGAACTTGTGGTACTTACGTACAATGCAGTATCACTCAGCAATGAAATCTATGTCATCAGGCCCGTAGCAGCATAATGAGTGGATTCAGGTACGATGATTCTAACTGAAATAAGTCACACAGAAAAAGAAACATCATAAGATATCACTAATACACGGAATGTAAACTTGGCTACACAGGAACTGAATTCCAAAACAGAACAGGGTCTCAAATTTAGAAAACCAACTTATGCTTGCTTAAGGGGAAAGGTGAGTTGGGGTGCTGCATAAAACCAGAGATTGAAATGAGCACAGATAAAGTTCCTTAAGCCAAATATGGAATAGACAAGAGCTACTCCTTGCTCAACGAAATGGACTCAACACACCATATTAAACGCCTAAGAATGTACCTGACTAGTAAGTATCTTAAAACCTATGGATTGCTATGTCTCCAAAAGAGAATCAAGCGTGTGTACAGGGGCATAAACGCAGCAGTGATAGGATTGGAGAGGTTCGGTGAGCAAATGAAGACCCTTTGAAGTCATATTGCATGGTACCCATTACACGGGTCTCAACTCTCCAGGTTTAAGGTATTCTTCCTTCAGCTAAAACATGCATGTGGAACCCAGAGTATGATCAACCGTGTGAACGGGAGACGTGTTCAAATATGTCTCAGTTTTCCTCCCCTGGTACTCGGGTGCAACATTCCAGACGCTTTACTAACACTCTCCCCACTTGGAGAGTCAGCGCCTTTAACCTCCTGTTTGGCCCAGTTTGCAATTTCTGCGGAAGATGAACAGGAATAGCGAGAACCAATGAGAGACTAGCTGGAGGTGTCTGGACGGGCAAATTTAACTCTCATTTCCCACCAGGAAGAGGAAATAACCAAAGGCTCAGCGTGCCGTGCCAGAACCACATTAGGGCCTGAAGCCATCCTGCGGTGTTGCGGCCAGCTCAAAAGAAAGCGAGTTGAAGAAAGGAGCTCAGGGACACTGTAATTCACAAACCTGCAGAGTTATAAATGACAGCTATCGTCCAAAAATATACTGAAGTAAGGCTGCCAAGAGGACTTGAAAGCGGGGCAGAATTGCAGGAAACCGATTTCAGGAGGTAGACTGGAATTGCATTGAAAGCATAGGAAAAGAGGCAGAACGTCCACAATGATGCACTTGGCCAAAAAGGGCGTATGCGTTTTTTCCTGAATATATTCAGGAAAAAACGCATACGCCCTTTTTGGCCAACCAAGCAAGCTTGCAAAGGAAATCTGCACTACAATGAAGTCTCACTTCTCCCCGGTCAAAAGGGCCATCTGAAAAAAGTGTAAAATCCAGAAACGCAGGACAGGCCATGGAGAACTGGGAGCCTTGTTATGCTGATGGGCGGGATGTAAATTGCCAACAGACACTCGGGAGAAGTGTATGGTGTTTCCTGAAACATCTAAAAAACAAAGCAACAGAGCCTAGGGCACTTCCACTTATGGTCCTATAGCTTAGGGAAATTAAAATCAAAAAGACACAGCCACCCCAAAGTTTGGGACGCCTCTGTTTACAAGAACCTCGTTTACCGTACAAGTTCAATGTCACAGAAAGTGAAAAATGGATAAAGAACTTGTGGTACTTACGTACAATGCAGTATCACTCAGCAATGAAATCTATGTCATCAGGCCCGTAGCAGCATAATGAGTGGATTCAGGTACGATGATTCTAACTGAAATAAGTCACACAGAAAAAGAAACATCATAAGATATCACTAATACACGGAATGTAAACTTGGCTACACAGGAACTGAATTCCAAAACAGAACAGGGTCTCAAATTTAGAAAACCAACTTATGCTTGCTTAAGGGGAAAGGTGAGTTGGGGTGCTGCATAAAACCAGAGATTGAAATGAGCACAGATAAAGTTCCTTAAGCCAAATATGGAATAGACAAGAGCTACTCCTTGCTCAACGAAATGGACTCAACACACCATATTAAACGCCTAAGAATGTACCTGACTAGTAAGTATCTTAAAACCTATGGATTGCTATGTCTCCAAAAGAGAATCAAGCGTGTGTACAGGGGTATAAACGCAGCAGTGATAGGATTGGAGAGATTCGGTGAGCAAATGAAGACCCTTTGAAGTCATATTGCATGGTACCCATTACACGGGTCTCAACTCTCCAGGTTTAAGGTATTCTTCCTTCAGCTAAAACATGCATGTGGAACCCAGAGTATGATCAACCGTGTGAACGGGAGACGTGTTCAAATATGTCTCAGTTTTCCTCCCCTGGTACTCGGGTGCAACATTCCAGACGCTTTACTAACACACTCCCCACTTGGAGAGTCAGCGCCTTTAACCTCCTGTTTGGCCCAGTTTGCAATTTCTGCGGAAGATGAACAGGAATAGCGAGAACCAATGAGAGACTAGCTGGAGGTGTCTGGACGGGCAAATTTAACTCTCAGTTCCCACCAGGAAGAGGAAATAACCAAAGGCTCAGCGTGCCGTGCCAGAACCACATTAAGGCCTGAAGCCATCCTGCGGTGTTGCGGCCAGCTCAAAAGAAAGCGAGTTGAAGAAAGGAGCTCAGGGACACTGTAATTCACAAACCTGCAGAGTTATAAATGACAGCTATCGTCCAAAAATATACTGAAGTAAGGCTGCCAAGAGGACTTGAAAGCGGGGCAGAATTGCAGGAAACCGATTTCAGGAGGTAGACTGGAATTGCATTGAAAGCATAGGAAAAGAGGCAGAACGTCCACAATGATGCACTTGGCCAAAAAGGGCGTATGCGTTTTTTCCTGAATATATTCAGGAAAAAACGCATACGCCCTTTTTGGCCAACCAAGCAAGCTTGCAAAGGAAATCTGCACTACAATGAAGTCTCACTTCTCCCCGGTCAAAAGGGCCATCTGAAAAAAGTGTAAAATCCAGAAACGCAGGACAGGCCATGGAGAACTGGGAGCCTTGTTATGCTGATGGGCGGGATGTAAATTGCCAACAGACACTCGGGAGAAGTGTATGGTGTTTCCTGAAACATCTAAAAAACAAAGCAACAGAGCCTAGGGCACTTCCACTTATGGTCCTATAGCTTAGGGAAATTAAAATCAAAAAGACACAGCCACCCCAAAGTTTGGGACGCCTCTGTTTACAAGAACCTCGTTTACCGTACAAGTTCAATGTCACAGAAAGTGAAAAATGGATAAAGAACTTGTGGTACTTACGTACAATGCAGTATCACTCAGCAATGAAATCTATGTCATCAGGCCCGTAGCAGCATAATGAGTGGATTCAGGTACGATGATTCTAACTGAAATAAGTCACACAGAAAAAGAAACATCATAAGATATCACTAATACACGGAATGTAAACTTGGCTACACAGGAACTGAATTCCAAAACAGAACAGGGTCTCAAATTTAGAAAACCAACTTATGCTTGCTTAAGGGGAAAGGTGAGTTGGGGTGCTGCATAAAACCAGAGATTGAAATGAGCACAGATAAAGTTCCTTAAGCCAAATATGGAATAGACAAGAGCTACTCCTTGCTCAACGAAATGGACTCAACACACCATATTAAACGCCTAAGAATGTACCTGACTAGTAAGTATCTTAAAACCTATGGATTGCTATGTCTCCAAAAGAGAATCAAGCGTGTGTACAGGGGCATAAACGCAGCAGTGATAGGATTGGAGAGGTTCGGTGAGCAAATGAAGACCCTTTGAAGTCATATTGCATGGTACCCATTACACGGGTCTCAACTCTCCAGGTTTAAGGTATTCTTCCTTCAGCTAAAACATGCATGTGGAACCCAGAGTATGATCAACCGTGTGAACGGGAGACGTGTTCAAATATGTCTCAGTTTTCCTCCCCTGGTACTCGGGTGCAACATTCCAGACGCTTTACTAACACTCTCCCCACTTGGAGAGTCAGCGCCTTTAACCTCCTGTTTGGCCCAGTTTGCAATTTCTGCGGAAGATGAACAGGAATAGCGAGAACCAATGAGAGACTAGCTGGAGGTGTCTGGACGGGCAAATTTAACTCTCATTTCCCACCAGGAAGAGGAAATAACCAAAGGCTCAGCGTGCCGTGCCAGAACCACATTAGGGCCTGAAGCCATCCTGCGGTGTTGCGGCCAGCTCAAAAGAAAGCGAGTTGAAGAAAGGAGCTCAGGGACACTGTAATTCACAAACCTGCAGAGTTATAAATGACAGCTATCGTCCAAAAATATACTGAAGTAAGGCTGCCAAGAGGACTTGAAAGCGGGGCAGAATTGCAGGAAACCGATTTCAGGAGGTAGACTGGAATTGCATTGAAAGCATAGGAAAAGAGGCAGAACGTCCACAATGATGCACTTGGCCAAAAAGGGCGTATGCGTTTTTTCCTGAATATATTCAGGAAAAAACGCATACGCCCTTTTTGGCCAACCAAGCAAGCTTGCAAAGGAAATCTGCACTACAATGAAGTCTCACTTCTCCCCGGTCAAAAGGGCCATCTGAAAAAAGTGTAAAAGCCAGAAACGCAGGACAGGCCATGGAGAACTGGGAGCCTTGTTATGCTGATGGGCGGGATGTAAATTGCCAACAGACACTTGGGAGAAGTGTATGGTGTTTCCTGAAACATCTAAAAAACAAAGCAACAGAGCCTAGGGCACTTCCACTTATGGTCCTATAGCTTAGGGAAATTAAAATCAAAAAGACACAGCCACCCCAAAGTTTGGGACGCCTCCGTTTACAAGAACCTCGTTTACCGTACAAGTTCAATGTCACAGAAAGTGAAAAATGGATAAAGAACTTGTGGTACTTACGTACAATGCAGTATCACTCAGCAATGAAATCTATGTCATCAGGCCCGTAGCAGCATAATGAGTGGATTCAGGTACGATGATTCTAACTGAAATAAGTCACACAGAAAAAGAAACATCATAAGATATCACTAATACACGGAATGTAAACTTGGCTACACAGGAACTGAATTCCAAAACAGAACAGGGTCTCAAATTTAGAAAACCAACTTATGCTTGCTTAAGGGTAAAGGTGAGTTGGGGTGCTGCATAAAACCAGAGATTGAAATGAGCACAGATAAAGTTCCTTAAGCCAAATATGGAATAGACAAGAGCTACTCCTTGCTCAACGAAATGGACTCAACACACCATATTAAACGCCTAAGAATGTACCTGACTAGTAAGTATCTTAAAACCTATGGATTGCTATGTCTCCAAAAGAGAATCAAGCGTGTGTACAGGGGCATAAACGCAGCAGTGATAGGATTGGAGAGATTCGGTGAGCAAATGAAGACCCTTTGAAGTCATATTGCATGGTACCCATTACACGGGTCTCAACTCTCCAGGTTTAAGGTATTCTTCCTTCAGCTAAAACATGCATGTGGAACCCAGAGTATGATCAACCGTGTGAACGGGAGACGTGTTCAAATATGTCTCAGTTTTCCTCCCCTGGTACTCGGGTGCAACATTCCAGACGCTTTACTAACACTCTCCCCACTTGGAGAGTCAGCGCCTTTAACCTCCTGTTTGGCCCAGTTTGCAATTTCTGCGGAAGATGAACAGGAATAGCGAGAACCAATGAGAGACTAGCTGGAGGTGTCTGGACGGGCAAATTTAACTCTCATTTCCCACCAGGAAGAGGAAATAACCAAAGGCTCAGCGTGCCGTGCCAGAACCACATTAGGGCCTGAAGCCATCCTGCGGTGTTGCGGCCAGCTCAAAAGAAAGCGAGTTGAAGAAAGGAGCTCAGGGACACTGTAATTCACAAACCTGCAGAGTTATAAATGACAGCTATCGTCCAAAAATATACTGAAGTAAGGCTGCCAAGAGGATTTGAAAGCGGGGCAGAATTGCAGGAAACCGATTTCAGGAGGTAGACTGGAATTGCATTGAAAGCATAGGAAAAGAGGCAGAACGTCCACAATGATGCACTTGGCCAAAAAGGGCGTATGCGTTTTTTCCTGAATATATTCAGGAAAAAACGCATATGCCCTTTTTGGCCAACCAAGCAAGCTTGCAAAGGAAATCTGCACTACAATGAAGTCTCACTTCTCCCCGGTCAAAAGGGCCATCTGAAAAAAGTGTAAAATCCAGAAACGCAGGACAGGCCATGGAGAACTGGGAGCCTTGTTATGCTGATGGGCGGGATGTAAATTGCCAACAGACACTCGGGAGAAGTGTATGGTGTTTCCTGAAACATCTAAAAAACAAAGCAACAGAGCCTAGGGCACTTCCACTTATGGTCCTATAGCTTAGGGAAATTAAAATCAAAAAGACACAGCCACCCCAAAGTTTGGGACGCCTCTGTTTACAAGAACCTCGTTTACCGTACAAGTTCAATGTCACAGAAAGTGAAAAATGGATAAAGAACTTGTGGTACTTACGTACAATGCAGTATCACTCAGCAATGAAATCTATGTCATCAGGCCCGTAGCAGCATAATGAGTGGATTCAGGTACGATGATTCTAACTGAAATAAGTCACACAGAAAAAGAAACATCATAAGATATCACTAATACACGGAATGTAAACTTGGCTACACAGGAACTGAATTCCAAAACAGAACAGGGTCTCAAATTTAGAAAACCAACTTATGCTTGCTTAAGGGGAAAGGTGAGTTGGGGTGCTGCATAAAACCAGAGATTGAAATGAGCACAGATAAAGTTCCTTAAGCCAAATATGGAATAGACAAGAGCTACTCCTTGCTCAACGAAATGGACTCAACACACCATATTAAACGCCTAAGAATGTACCTGACTAGTAAGTATCTTAAAACCTATGGATTGCTATGTCTCCAAAAGAGAATCAAGCGTGTGTACAGGGGCATAAACGCAGCAGTGATAGGATTGGAGAGATTCAGTGAGCAAATGAAGACCCTTTGAAGTCATATTGCATGGTACCCATTACACGGGTCTCAACTCTCCAGGTTTAAGGTATTCTTCCTTCAGCTAAAACATGCATGTGGAACCCAGAGTATGATCAACCGTGTGAATGGGAGACGTGTTCAAAAATGTCTCAGTTTTCCTCCCCTGGTACTCGGGTGCAACATTCCAGACGCTTTACTAAAACTCTCCCCACTTGGAGAGTCAGCGCCTTTAACCTCCTGTTTGGCCCAGTTTGCAATTTCTGCGGAAGATGAACAGGAATAGCGAGAACCAATGAGAGACTAGCTGGAGGTGTCTGGACGGGCAAATTTAACTCTCATTTCCCACCAGGAAGAGGAAATAACCAAAGGCTCAGCGTGCCGTGCCAGAACCACATTAGGGCCTGAAGCCATCCTGCGGTGTTGCGGCCAGCTCAAAAGAAAGCGAGTTGAAGAAAGGAGCTCAGGGGCACTGTAATTCACAAACCTGCAGAGTTATAAATGACAGCTATCGTCCAAAAATATACTGAAGTAAGGCTGCCAAGAGGACTTGAAAGCGGGGCAGAATTGCAGGAAACCGATTTCAGGAGGTAGACTGGAATTGCATTGAAAGCATAGGAAAAGAGGCAGAACGTCCACAATGATGCACTTGGCCAAAAAGGGCGTATGCGTTTTTTCCTGAATATATTCAGGAAAAAACGCATACGCCCTTTTTGGCCAACCAAGCAAGCTTGCAAAGGAAATCTGCACTACAATGAAGTCTCACTTCTCCCCGGTCAAAAGGGCCATCTGAAAAAAGTGTAAAATCCAGAAACGCAGGACAGGCCATGGAGAACTGGGAGCCTTGTTATGCTGATGGGCGGGATGTAAATTGCCAACAGACACTCGGGAGAAGTGTATGGTGTTTCCTGAAACATCTAAAAAACAAAGCAACAGAGCCTAGGGCACTTCCACTTATGGTCCTATAGCTTAGGGAAATTAAAATCAAAAAGACACAGCCACCCCAAAGTTTGGGACGCCTCTGTTTACAAGAACCTCGTTTACCGTACAAGTTCAATGTCACAGAAAGTGAAAAATGGATAAAGAACTTGTGGTACTTACGTACAATGCAGTATCACTCAGCAATGAAATCTATGTCATCAGGCCCGTAGCAGCATAATGAGTGGATTCAGGTACGATGATTCTAACTGAAATAAGTCACACAGAAAAAGAAACATCATAAGATATCACTAATACACGGAATGTAAACTTGGCTACACAGGAACTGAATTCCAAAACAGAACAGGGTCTCAAATTTAGAAAACCAACTTATGCTTGCTTAAGGGGAAAGGTGAGTTGGGGTGCTGCATAAAACCAGAGATTGAAATGAGCACAGATAAAGTTCCTTAAGCCAAATATGGAATAGACAAGAGCTACTCCTTGCTCAACGAAATGGACTCAACACACCATATTAAACGCCTAAGAATGTACCTGACTAGTAAGTATCTTAAAACCTATGGATTGCTATGTCTCCAAAAGAGAATCAAGCGTGTGTACAGGGGCATAAACGCAGCAGTGATAGGATTGGAGAGATTCAGTGAGCAAATGAAAACCCTTTGAAGTCATATTGCATGGTACCCATTACACGGGTCTCAACTCTCCAGGTTTAAGGTATTCTTCCTTCAGCTAAAACATGCATGTGGAACCCAGAGTATGATCAACCGTGTGAATGGGAGACGTGTTCAAAAATGTCTCAGTTTTCCTCCCCTGGTACTCGGGTGCAACATTCCAGACGCTTTACTAAAACTCTCCCCACTTGGAGAGTCAGCGCCTTTAACCTCCTGTTTGGCCCAGTTTGCAATTTCTGCGGAAGATGAACAGGAATAGCGAGAACCAATGAGAGACTAGCTGGAGGTGTCTGGACGGGCAAATTTAACTCTCATTTCCCACCAGGAAGAGGAAATAACCAAAGGCTCAGCGTGCCGTGCCAGAACCACATTAGGGCCTGAAGCCATCCTGCGGTGTTGCGGCCAGCTCAAAAGAAAGCGAGTTGAAGAAAGGAGCTCAGGGGCACTGTAATTCACAAACCTGCAGAGTTATAAATGACAGCTATCGTCCAAAAATATACTGAAGTAAGGCTGCCAAGAGGACTTGAAAGCGGGGCAGAATTGCAGGAAACCGATTTCAGGAGGTAGACTGGAATTGCATTGAAAGCATAGGAAAAGAGGCAGAACGTCCACAATGATGCACTTGGCCAAAAAGGGCGTATGCGTTTTTTCCTGAATATATTCAGCAAAAAACGCATACGCCCTTTTTGGCCAACCAAGCAAGCTTGCAAAGGAAATCTGCACTACAATGAAGTCTCACTTCTCCCCGGTCAAAAGGGCCATCTGAAAAAAGTGTAAAATCCAGAAAGGCAGGACAGGCCATGGAGAACTGGGAGCCTTGTTATGCTGATGGGCGGGATGTAAATTGCCAACAGACACTCGGGAGAAGTGTATGGTGTTTCCTGAAACATCTAAAAAACAAAGCAACAGAGCCTAGGGCACTTCCACTTATGGTCCTATAGCTTAGGGAAATTAAAATCAAAAAGACACAGCCACCCCAAAGTTTGGGACGCCTCTGTTTACAAGAACCTCATTTACCGTACAAGTTCAATGTCACAGAAAGTGAAAAATGGATAAAGAACTTGTGGTACTTACGTACAATGCAGTATCACTCAGCAATGAAATCTATGTCATCAGGCCCGTAGCAGCATAATGAGTGGATTCAGGTACGATGATTCTAACTGAAATAAGTCACACAGAAAAAGAAACATCATAAGATATCACTAATACACGGAATGTAAACTTGGCTACACAGGAACTGAATTCCAAAACAGAACAGGGTCTCAAATTTAGAAAACCAACTTATGCTTGCTTAAGGGGAAAGGTGAGTTGGGGTGCTGCATAAAACCAGAGATTGAAATGAGCACAGATAAAGTTCCTTAAGCCAAATATGGAATAGACAAGAGCTACTCCTTGCTCAACGAAATGGACTCAACACACCATATTAAACGCCTAAGAATGTACCTGACTAGTAAGTATCTTAAAACCTATGGATTGCTATGTCTCCAAAAGAGAATCAAGCATGTGTACAGGGGCATAAACGCAGCAGTGATAGGATTGGAGAGGTTCGGTGAGCAAATGAAGACCCTTTGAAGTCATATTGCATGGTACCCATTACACGGGTCTCAACTCTCCAGGTTTAAGGTATTCTTCCTTCAGCTAAAACATGCATGTGGAACCCAGAGTATGATCAACCGTGTGAACGGGAGACGTGTTCAAATATGTCTCAGTTTTCCTCCCCTGGTACTTGGGTGCAACATTCCAGACGCTTTACTAACACTCTCCCCACTTGGAGAGTCAGCGCCTTTAACCTCCTGTTTGGCCCAGTTTGCAATTTCTGCGGAAGATGAACAGGAATAGCGAGAACCAATGAGAGACTAGCTGGAGGTGTCTGGACGGGCAAATTTAACTCTCATTTCCCACCAGGAAGAGGAAATAACCAAAGGCTCAGCGTGCCGTGCCAGAACCACATTAGGGCCTTAAGCCATCCTGCGGTGTTGCGGCCAGCTCAAAAGAAAGCGAGTTGAAGAAAGGAGCTCAGGGGCACTGTAATTCACAAACCTGCAGAGTTATAAATGACAGCTATCGTCCAAAAATATACTGAAGTAAGGCTGCCAAGAAGACTTGAATGCGGGGCAGAATTGCAGGAAACCGATTTCAGGAGGTAGACTGGAATTGCATTGAAAGCATAGGAAAAGAGGCAGAACGTCCACAATGATGCACTTGGCCAAAAAGGGCGTATGCGTTTTTTCCTGAATATATTCAGGAAAAAACGCATACGCCCTTTTTGGCCAACCAAGCAAGCTTGCAAAGGAAATCTGCACTACAATGAAGTCTCACTTCCCCCCGGTCAAAAGGGCCATCTGAAAAAAGTGTAAAATCCAGAAAGGCAGGACAGGCCATGGAGAACTGGGAGCCTTGTTATGCTGATGGGCGGGATGTAAATTGCCAACAGACACTCGGGAGAAGTGTATGGTGTTTCCTGAAACATCTAAAAAACAAAGCAACAGAGCCTAGGGCACTTCCACTTATGGTCCTATAGCTTAGGGAAATTTAAATCAAAAAGACACAGCCACCCCAAAGTTTGGGACGCTTCTGTTTACAAGAACCTCGTTTACAGTACAAGTTCAACATCGCAGAAAGTGAAAAATGGATAAAGAAGTTGTGGTATTTACTTACAAAGCAATATCACTCAGCAATGAAATCTATGTCATCAGGCCCTTAGCAGCACAATGAGTGTATTCAGGTACAATGATTCTAACTGAAATAAGTCACACAGAAAAAGAAACATCATAAGATATCAGTAATACATGGAATGTAAACTTGGCTACACAGGAACTGAATTACAGAACAGAACACGGTCTCAAATTTAGAAAACCAACTTATGCTTGCTTAAGCGGAAAGGTGAGTTGGGGTGCTGCATCAAACCAGAGATTGAAATGAGAACAGATAAAGTTCCTTAAGCCAAATATGGAATAGACAAGAGGTACTCTTTGCTCAAAGAAATGGACTCAACACCACATATTAAACGCCTAAGAATGTACCTGACTAGTAAGTATCTTAAAACCTATGGATTGCTATGTCTCCGAAAGAGAATCAAGCATGTGTACAGGGGCATAAACGCAGCAGTGATAGGATTGGAGAGGTTCAGTGAGCAAATGAAGACCCTTTGAAGTCATATTGCATGGTACCCATTCCACAGGTTTCAACTACCCAGGTTTAAGGTATTCTTCCTTCAGCTAAAACATGCATGTGGAACCTAGAGTATGATTAACCATGTGATCGGGAGACGTGTTCAAATATGTCTCAGTTTTCATACCCTGGTACTCGGGTGCAAAATTCCAGACGCTTTACTAACACTCTCCCGACTTGGAGAGTCAGTCCCTTTAACCTCCTGTTTGGCCTAGTTTGCAATTTCTGCGGAAGATGAACAGGAATAGCGAGAAACAATGAGAGACTAGCTGGAGGTGTCTGGACGGCCAAATTTATCTCTCATTTCCCACCAGGAAGAGGAATTAACCAAAGGCTCAGCGTGCCGTGCCGGAACCAGATTAGGGCCTGAAGCCATCCTGTGGTGTTGCGGCCAGCTCACAAGAGAGCGAGTTGAAGAAAGGAGCTCAGGGGCACTGTAATTCACAAACCTGCAGAGTTATAAATGACAGCTATCATCCAAAAATATACTGAAGTAAGGCTGCCAAGAGGACTTGAAAGCGGGGCAGAATTGCAGGAAACCGATTTCAGGAGGTAGACTGGAATTGCATTGAAAGCATAGGAAAAGAGGCAGAACGTCCACAATGATGCACTTGGCCAAAAAGGGCGTATGCGTTTTTTCCTGAATATATTCAGGAAAAAACGCATACGCCCTTTTTGGCCAACCAAGCAAGCTTGCAAAGGAAATCTGCACTACAATGAAGTCTCACCTCCTCCCGGTCAAAAGGGCCATCTGAAAAAAGTGTAAAATCCAGAAAGGCAGGACAGGCCATGGAGAACTGGGAGCCTTGTTATGCTGATGGGCGGGATGTAAATTGCCAACAGACACTCGGGAGAAGTGTATGGTGTTTCCTGAAACATCTAAAAAACAAAGCAACAGAGCCTAGGGCACTTCCACTTATGGTCCTATAGCTTAGGGAAATTAAAATCAAAAAGACACAGCCACCCCAATGTTTGGGACGCCTCTGTTTACAAGAACCTCGTTTACCGTACAAGTTCAATATCACAAAAATTGAAAAATGGATAAAGAACTTGTGGTACTTACGTACAATGCAGTATCACTCAGCAATGAAATCTATGTCATCAGGCCCGTAGCAGCATAATGAGTGGATTCAGGTACGATGATTCTAACTGAAATAAGTCACACAGAAAAAGAAACATCATAAGATATCACTAATACACGGAATGTAAACTTGGCTACACAGGAACTGAATTCCAAAACAGAACAGGGTCTCAAATTTAGAAAACCAACTTATGCTTGCTTAAGGGGAAAGGTGATTTGGGGTGCTGCATAAAACCAGAGATTGAAATGAGCACAGATAAAGTTCCTTAAGCCAAATATGGAATAGACAAGAGCTACTCCTTACTCAACGAAATGGACTCAACACACCATATTAAACGCCTAAGAATGTACCTGACTAGTAAGTATCTTAAAACCTATGGATTGCTATGTCTCCAAAGGAGAATCAAGCGTGTGTACAGGGGCATAAATGCAGCAGTGATAGGATTGAAGAGGTTCAGTGAGCAAATGAAGACCCTTTGAAGTCATATTGCATGGTACCCATTACACGGGTCTCAACTCTCCAGGTTTAAGGTATTCTTCCTTCAGCTAAAACATGCATGTGGAACCCAGAGTATGATCAACCGTGTGAACGGGAGACGTGTTCAAATATGTCTCAGTTTTCCTCCCCTGGTACTCGGGTGCAACATTCCAGACGCTTTACTAACACTCTCCCCACTTGGAGAGTCAGCGCCTTTAACCTCCTGTTTGGCCCAGTTTGCAATTTCTGCGGAAGATGAACAGGAATAGCGAGAACCAATGAGAGACTAGCTGGAGGTGTCTTGACGGGCAAATTTAACTCTCATTTCCCACCAGGAAGAGGAAATAACCAAAGGCTCTGCGTGCCTTGCCGGAGCAAGATTAGGGCCTGAAGCTATCCTGCGGTGTTGCGGCCAGCTCAAAAGAAAGTGAGTTGAAGAAAGGAGCTCAGGGGCACTGTAATTCACAAACCTGCAGAGTTATAAATGACAGCTATCGTCCAAAAATATGCTGAAGTAAGGCTGCCAAGAGGACTTGAAAGCGCGGCAGAATTGCAGGAAACCGATTTCAGGAGGTAGACTGGAATTGCATTGAAAGCATAGGAAAAGAGGCAGAACGTCCACAATGATGCACTTGGCCAAAAAGGGCGTATGCGTTTTTTCCTGAATATATTCAGGAAAAAACGCATATGCCCTTTTTGGCCAACCAAGCAAGCTTGCAAAGGAAATCTGCACTACAATGAAGTCTCACTTCCCCCCGGTCAAAAGGGCCAGCTGAAAAAAGTGTAAAATCCAGAAAGGCAGGACAGGCCATGGAGAACTGGGAGCCTTGTTATGCTGATGGGCGGGATGTAAATTGCCAACAGACACTCGGGAGAAGTGTATGGTGTTTCCTGAAACATCTAAAAAACAAAGCAACAGAGCCTAGGGCACTTCCACTTATGGTCCTATAGCTTAGGGAAATTAAAATCAAAAAGACACAGCCACCCCAAAGTTTGGAACGGCTCTGTTTACAAGAACCTCGTTTACAGTACAAGTTCAACATCGCAGAAAGTGAAAAATGGATAAAGAAGTTGTGGTATTTACTTACAAATCAATATCACTCAGCAATGAAATCTATGTCATCAGGCCCTTAGCAGCACAATGAGTGGATTCAGGTATGATGATTCTAACTGAAATAAGTCACACAGAAAAAGAAACATCATAAGATATCACTAATACACGGAATGTAAACTTGGCTACACACAAACTGAATTACAGAACAGAACAGGGTCTCAAATTTAGAAAACCAACTTATGCTTTCTTAAGGGTAAAGGTGAGTTGGGGTGCTGCATAAAACCAGAGATTGAAATGAACACAGATAAAGTTCCTTAAGCCAAATATGGAATAGACAAGAGCTACTCCTTGCTCAACGAAATGGACTCAACACCGCATATTAAACGCCTAAGAATATACCTGACTAGTAAGTATCTTAAAACCTATGGATTGCTATGTCTCCGAAAGAGAATCAAGCATGTGTACAGGGGCATAAACGCAGCAGTGATAGGATTGGAGAGGTTCGGTGAGCAAATGAAGACCCTTTGAAGTCATACTGCATGGTACCCATTACACGGGTCTCAACTCTCCAGGTTTAAGGTATTCTTCCTTCAGCTAAAACATGCATGTGGAAACCAGAGTATGATCAACCGTGTGAACGGGAGACGTGTTCAAATATGTCTCAGTTTTCCTCCCCTGGTACTCGGGTGCAATATTCCAGACGCTTTAATAACACTCTCCCCACTTGGAGAGTCAGCGCCTTTAACCTCCTGTTTGGCCCAGTTTGCAATTTCTGCAGAAGATGAACAGGAATAGCGAGAACCAATGAGAGACTAGCTGGAGGTGTCTGGACGGGCAAATTTAACTCTCATTTCCCACCAGGAAGAGGAAATAACCAAAGGCTCAGCGTGCCGTGCCGGAACCAGATTAAGGCCTGAAGCCATCCTGCGGTGTTGCGGCCAGCTCACAAGAAAGCGAGTTGAAGAAAGGAGCTCAGGGGCACTGTAATTCACAAACCTGCAGAGTTATAAATGACAGCTATCGTCCAAAAATATACTGAAGTAAGGCTGCCAAGAGGACTTGAATGGGGGGCAGAATTGCAGGAAACCGATTTCAGGAGGTAGACTGGAATTGCATTGAAAGCATAGGAAAAGAGGCAGAACGTCCACAATGATGCACTTGGCCAAAAAGTGCGTATACGTTTTTTCCTGAATATATTCAGGAAAAAACGCATACGCCCTTTTTGGGCAACCAAGCAAGCTTGCAAAGGAAATCTGCACTACAATGAAGTCTCACTTCCCCCCGGTCAAAAGGGCCATCTGAAAAAAGTGTAAAATCCAGAAAGGCAGGACAGGCCATGGAGAACTGGGAGCCTTGTTATGCTGATGGGCGGGATGTAAATTGCCAACAGACACTCGGGAGAAGTGTATGGTGTTTCCTGAAACATCTAAAAAACAAAGCAACAGAGCCTAGGGCACTTCCACTTATGGTCCTATAGCTTAGGGAAATTAAAATCAAAAAGACACAGCCACCCCAAAGTTTGGAACGGCTCTGTTTACAAGAACCTCGTTTACAGTACAAGTTCAACATCGCAGAAAGTGAAAAATGGATAAAGAAGTTGTGGTATTTACTTACAAAGCAATATCACTCAGCAATGAAATCTATGTCATCAGGCCCTTAGCAGCACAATGAGTGGATTCAGGTATGATGATTCTAACTGAAATAAGTCACACAGAAAAAGAAACATCATAAGATATCAGTAATACACGGAATGTAAACTTGGCTACACACAAACTGAATTACAGAACAGAACAGGGTCTCAAATTTAGAAAACCAACTTATGCTTGCTTAAGGGTAAAGGTGAGTTGGGGTGCTGCATAAAACCAGAGACTGAAATGAGCACAGATAAAGTTCCTTAAGCCAAATATGGAATAGACAAGAGCTACTCCTTTCTCAACGAAATGGACTCAACACCGCACATTAAATGCCTAAGAATGTACCTGACTAGTAAATATCTTAAAACCTATGGATTGCTATGTCTCCGAAAGAGAATCAAGCATGTGTACAGGGGCATAAACGCAGCAGTGATAGGATTGGAGAGGTTCGGTGAGCAAATGAAGACCCTTTGAAGTCATATTGCATGGTACCCATTACACGGGTCTCAACTCTCCAGGTTTAAGGTATTCTTCTTTCAGCTAAAACATGCATGTGGAACCTAGAGTATGATCAACCATGTGATCGGGAGACGTGTTCAAATATGTCTCAGTTTTCGTACCCTGGTACTCGGGTGCAACATTCCAGACGCTTTACTAACAGTCTCCCGACTTGGAGAGTCAGTCCCTTTAACCTCCTGTTTGGCCCAGTTTGCAATTTCTGCGGAAGATGAACAGGAATAGCGAGAACCAATGAGAGACTAGCTGGAGGTGTCTGGACGGGCAAATTTAACTCTCATTTCCCACCAGGAAGAGGAATTAACCAAAGGCTCAGCGTGCCATGCCGTAACCAGATTAGGGCCTGAAGCCATCCTGCGGTGTTGCGGCCAGCTCACAAGAAAGCGAGTTGAAGAAAGGAGCTCAGGGGCACTGTAATTCACAAACCTGCAGAGTTATAAATGACAGCTATCGTCCAAAAATATACTGAAGTAAGGCTGCCAAGAGGACTTGAAAGCGGGGCAGAATTGCAGGACACCGATTTCAGGAGGTAGACTGGAATTGCATTGAAAGCATAGGAAAAGAGGCAGAACGTCCACAATGATGCACTTGGCCATAAAGGGCGTATGCGTTTTTTCCTGAATATATTCAGGAAAAAACGCATACGCCCTTTTTGGCCATCCAAGCAAACTTGCAAAGGAAATCTGCACTACAATGAAGTCTCACTTCCCGCAGGTCAAAAGGGCCATCTGAAAAAAGTGTAAAATCCAGAAAGGCAGGACAGGCCATGGAGAACTGGGAGCCTTGTTATGCTGATGGGCGGGATGTAAATTGCCAACAGACACTCTGGAGAAGTGTATGGTGTTTCCTGAAACATCTAAAAAACAAAGCAACAGAGCCTAGGGCACTTCCACTTATGGTCCTATAGCTTAGGGAAATTAAAATCAAAAAGACACAGCCACCCCAATGTTTGGGACGCCTCTGTTTACAAGAACCTCGTTTACCGTACAAGTTCAATATCACAAAAATTGAAAAATGGATAAAGAACTTGTGGTACTTACGTACAATGCAGTATCACTCAGCAATGAAATCTATGTCATCAGGCCCGTAGCAGCATAATGAGTGGATTCAGGTACGATGATTCTAACTGAAATAAGTCACACAGAAAAAGAAACATCATAAGATATCACTAATACACGGAATGTAAACTTGGCTACACAGGAACTGAATACCAAAACAGAACAGTGTCTCAAATTTAGAAAACCAACTTATGCTTGCTTAAGGGGAAAGGTGATTTGGGGTGCTGCATAAAACCAGAGATTGAAATGAGCACAGATAAAGTTCCTTAAGCCAAATATGGAATAGACAAGAGCTACTCCTTACTCAACGAAATGGACTCAACACCGCATATTAAACGCCTAAGAATGTACCTGACTAGTAAGTATCTTAAAACCTATGGATTGCTATGTCTCCAAAGGAGAATCAAGCGTGTGTACAGGGGCATAAATGCAGCAGTGATAGGATTGAAGAGGTTCGGTGAGCAAATGAAGACCCTTTGAAGTCATATTGCATGGTACCCATTACACGGGTCTCAACTCTCCAGGTTTAAGGTATTCTTCCTTCAGCTAAAACATGCATGTGGAACCCAGAGTATGATCAACCGTGTGAACGGGAGACGTGTTCAAATATGTCTCAGTTTTCCTCCCCTGGTACTCGGGTGCAACATTCCAGACGCTTTACTAACACTCTCCCCACTTGGAGAGTCAGCGCCTTTAACCTCCTGTTTGGCCCAGTTTGCAATTTCTGCGGAAGATGAACAGGAATAGCGAGAACCAATGAGAGACTAGCTGGAGGTGTCTTGACGGGCAAATTTAACTCTCATTTCCCACCAGGAAGAGGAAATAACCAAAGGCTCTGCGTGCCTTGCCGGAACAAGATTAGGGCCTGAAGCCATCCTGCGGTGTTGCGGCCAGCTCAAAAGAAAGTGAGTTGAAGAAAGGAGCTCAGGGGCACTGTAATTCACAAACCTGCAGAGTTATAAATGACAGCTATCGTCCAAAAATATGCTGAAGTAAGGCTGCCAAGAGGACTTGAAAGCGCGGCAGAATTGCAGGAAACCGATTTCAGGAGGTAGACTGGAATTGCATTGAAAGCATAGGAAAAGAGGCAGAACGTCCACAATGATGCACTTGGCCAAAAAGGGCGTATGCGTTTTTTCCTGAATATATTCAGGAAAAAACGCATATGCCCTTTTTGGCCAACCAAGCAAGCTTGCAAAGGAAATCTGCACTACAATGAAGTCTCACTTCCCCCCGGTCAAAAGGGCCAGCTGAAAAAAGTGTAAAATCCAGAAAGGCAGGACAGGCCATGGAGAACTGGGAGCCTTGTTATGCTGATGGGCGGGATGTAAATTGCCAACAGACACTCGGGAGAAGTGTATGGTGTTTCCTGAAACATCTAAAAAACAAAGCAACAGAGCCTAGGGCACTTCCACTTATGGTCCTATAGCTTAGGGAAATTAAAATCAAAAAGACACAGCCACCCCAAAGTTTGGAACGGCTCTGTTTACAAGAACCTCGTTTACAGTACAAGTTCAACATCGCAGAAAGTGAAAAATGGATAAAGAAGTTGTGGTATTTACTTACAAATCAATATCACTCAGCAATGAAATCTATGTCATCAGGCCCTTAGCAGCACAATGAGTGGATTCAGGTATGTTGATTCTAACTGAAATAAGTCACACAGAAAAAGAAACATCATAAGATATCACTAATACACGGAATGTAAACTTGGCTACACACAAACTGAATTACAGAACAGAACAGGGTCTCAAATTTAGAAAACCAACTTATGCTTGCTTAAGGGTAAAGGTGAGTTGGGGTGCTGCACAAAACCAGAGATTGAAATGAACACAGATAAAGTTCCTTAAGCCAAATATGGAATAGACAAGAGCTACTCCTTGCTCAACGAAATGGACTCAACACCGCATATTAAACGCCTAAAAATATACCTGACTAGTAAGTATCTTAAAACCTATGGATTGCTATGTCTCCGAAAGAGAATCAAGCATGTGTACAGGGGCATAAACGCAGCAGTGATAGGATTGGAGAGGTTCGGTGAGCAAATGAAGACCCTTTGAAGTCATACTGCATGGTACCCATTACACGGGTCTCAACTCTCCAGGTTTAAGGTATTCTTCCTTCAGCTAAAACATGCATGTGGAACCCAGAGTATGATCAACCGTGTGAACGGGAGACGTGTTCAAATATGTCTCAGTTTTCCTCCCCTGGTACTCGGGTGCAATATTCCAGACGCTTTAATAACACTCTCCCCACTTGGAGAGTCAGCGCCTTTAACCTCCTGTTTGGCCCAGTTTGCAATTTCTGCAGAAGATGAACAGGAATAGCGAGAACCAATGAGAGACTAGCTGGAGGTGTCTGGACGGGCAAATTTAACTCTCATTTCCCACCAGGAAGAGGAAATAACCAAAGGCTCAGCGTGCCGTGCCGGAACCAGATTAAGGCCTGAAGCCATCCTGCGGTGTTGTGGCCAGCTCACAAGAAAGCGAGTTGAAGAAAGGAGCTCAGGGGCACTGTAATTCACAAACCTGCAGAGTTATAAATGACAGCTATCGTCCAAAAATATACTGAAGTAAGGCTGCCAAGAGGACTTGAATGGGGGGCAGAATTGCAGGAAACCGATTTCAGGAGGTAGACTGGAATTGCATTGAAAGCATAGGAAAAGAGGCAGAACGTCCACAATGATGCACTTGGCCAAAAAGTGCGTATACGTTTTTTCCTGAATATATTCAGGAAAAAACGCATACGCCCTTTTTGGGCAACCAAGCAAGCTTGCAAAGGAAATCTGCACTACAATGAAGTCTCACTTCCCCCCGGTCAAAAGGGCCATCTGAAAAAAGTGTAAAATCCAGAAAGGCAGGACAGGCCATGGAGAACTGGGAGCCTTGTTATGCTGATGGGCGGGATGTAAATTGCCAACAGACACTCGGGAGAAGTGTATGGTGTTTCCTGAAACATCTAAAAAACAAAGCAACAGAGCCTAGGGCACTTCCACTTATGGTCCTATAGCTTAGGGAAATTAACATCAAAAAGACACAGCCACCCCAAAGTTTGGGATGGCTCTGTTTACAAGAACCTCGTTTACAGTACAAGTTCAACATCGCAGAAAGTGAAAAATGGATAAAGAAGTTGTGGTATTTACTTACAAAGCAATATCACTCAGCAATGAAATCTATGTCATCAGGCCCTTAGCAGCACAATGAGTGGATTCAGGTATGATGATTCTAACTGAAATAAGTCACACAGAAAAAGAAACATCATAAGATATCAGTAATACACGGAATGTAAACTTGGCTACACACAAACTGAATTACAGAACAGAACAGGGTCTCAAATTTAGAAAACCAACTTATGCTTGCTTAAGGGTAAAGGTGAGTTGGGGTGCTGCATAAAACCAGAGACTGAAATGAGCACAGATAAAGTTCCTTAAGCCAAATATGGAATAGACAAGAGCTACTCCTTGCTCAACGAAATGGACTCAACACCCCATATTCAACGCCTAGGAATATACCTGCCTAGTAAGAATCATAAAAGCTATGGATTTATATATCTCTGTAAGAGAATCAAGAGTGTGTACAGCGGCATTAAAGCAGTGAAAATCAGGTAAATCCCATATTAAAAATAAATTTCTTAAACAAAACACAATGATAGTGAAATAGAGAGCAATACTTAAGTAATTCATTCAAGGCTTCTGAGGCAACCTGCATTTACCATATCTACACCCAGAGCTGGGTGACACATAAGGCTGGACACTTGGGGCTCATAAGATTGGTGAGGTTCGGTGAGAAAATGCAGACCCTTTGAAGTCATATTGCATGGTACCCATTACACGGGTCTCAACTCTCCAGGTTTAAGGTATTCTTCCTTCAGCTAAAACATGCATGTGGAACACAGAGTATGATCAACCATGTGAACGGGAGACGTGTTCAAATATGTCTCAGTTTTCCTCCCCTGGTACTTGGGTGCAACATTCCAGACGCTTTACTAACACTCTCCCCACTTGGAGAGTCAGTGCCTTTAACCTCCTGTTTGGCCCAGTTTGCAATTTCTGCGGAAGATGAACAGGAATAGGGGAACCAATGAGAGACTAGCTGGAGGTGTCTGGACGGGCAAATTTAACTCTCATTTCCCACCAGGAAGAGGAAATAACCAAAGGCTGTGCGTGCCGTGCCGGAACCAGATTAGGGCCTGAAGCCATCCTGCGGTGTTGCGGCCAGCTCAACAGAAAGCGAGTTGAAGAAAGGAGCTCAGGGGCACTGTAATTCACAAACCTGCAGAGTTATAAATGACAGCTATCGTCCAAAAATATACTGAAGTAAGGCTGCCAAGAGGACTTGAAAGTGGGGCAGAATTGCAGGAAACCGATTTCAGGAGGTAGACTGGAATTGCATTGAAAGCATAGGAAAAGAGGCAGAACGTCCACAATGATGCACTTGGCCAAAAAGGGCGTATGCGTTTTTTCCTGAATATATTCAGGAAAAAACGCATACGCCCTTTTTGGCCAACCAAGCAAGCTTGCAAAGGAAATCTGCACTACAATGAAGTCTCACTTCTCCCCGGTGAAAAGGGCCATCTGAAAAAAGTGTAAAATCCAGAAACGCAGGACAGGCCATGGAGTACTGGGAGCCTTGTTATGCTGATGGGCGGGATGTAAATTGCCAACAGACACTCGGGAGAAGTGTATGGTGTTTCCTGAAACATCTAAAAAACAAAGCAACAGAGCCTAGGGCACTTCCACTTATGGTCCTATAGCTTAGGGAAATTAAAATCAAAAAGACACAGCCACCCCAAAGTTTGGGACGCCTCTGTTTACAAGAACCTCGTTTACCGTACAAGTTCAATGTCACAGAAAGTGAAAAATGGATAAAGAACTTGTGGTACTTACGTACAATGCAGTATCACTCAGCAATGAAATCTATGTCATCAGGCCCGTAGCAGCATAATGAGTGGATTCAGGTACGATGATTCTAACTGAAATAAGTCACACAGAAAAAGAAACATCATAAGATATCACTAATACACGGAATGTAAACTTGGCTACACAGGAACTGAATTCCAAAACAGAACAGGGTCTCAAATTTAGAAAACCAACTTATGCTTGCTTAAGGGGAAAGGTGAGTTGGGGTGCTGCATAAAACCAGAGATTGAAATGAGCACAGATAAAGTTCCTTAAGCCAAATATGGAATAGACAAGAGCTACTCCTTGCTCAACGAAATGGACTCAACACACCATATTAAACGCCTAAGAATGTACCTGACTAGTAAGTATCTTAAAACCTATGGATTGCTATGTCTCCAAAAGAGAATCAAGCGTGTGTACAGGGGCATAAACGCAGCAGTGATAGGATTGGAGAGATTCAGTGAGCAAATGAAGACCCTTTGAAGTCATATTGCATGGTACCCATTACACGGGTCTCAACTCTCCAGGTTTAAGGTATTCTTCCTTCAGCTAAAACATGCATGTGGAACCCAGAGTATGATCAACGGTGTGAATGGGAGACGTGTTCAAAAATGTCTCAGTTTTCCTCCCCTGGTACTCGGGTGCAACATTCCAGACGCTTTACTAACACTCTCCCCACTTGGAGAGTCAGCGCCTTTAACCTCCTATTTGGCCCAGTTTGCAATTTCTGCGGAAGATGAACAGGAATAGCGAGAACCAATGAGAGACTAGCTGGAGGTGTCTGGAAGGGCAAATTTAACTCTCATTTCCCACCAGGAAGAGGAAATAACCAAAGGCTCAGCGTGCCGTGCCAGAACCACATTAGGGCCTGAAGCCATCCTGCGGTGTTGCGGCCAGCTCAAAAGAAAGCGAGTTGAAGAAAGGAGCTCAGGGGCACTGTAATTCACAAACCTGCAGAGTTATAAATGACAGCTATCGTCCAAAAATATACTGAAGTAAGGCTGCCAAGAGGACTTGAAAGCGGGGCAGAATTGCAGGAAACCGATTTCAGGAGGTAGACTTGAATTGCATTGAAAGCATAGGAAAAGAGGCAGAACGTCCACAATGATGCACTTGGCCAAAAAGGGCGTATGCGTTTTTTCCTGAATATATTCAGGAAAAAACGCATACGCCCTTTTTGGCCAACCAAGCAAGCTTGCAAAGGAAATCTGCACTACAATGAAGTCTCACTTCCCCCCGGTCAAAAGGGCCATCTGAAAAAAGTGTAAAATCCAGAAAGGCAGGACAGGCCATGGAGAACTGGGAGCCTTGTTATGCTGATGGGCGGGATGTAAATTGCCAACAGACACTCGGGAGAAGTGTATGGTGTTTCCTGAAACATCTAAAAAACAAAGCAACAGAGCCTAGGGCACTTCCACTTATGGTCCTATAGCTTAGGGAAATTAAAATCAAAAAGACACAGCCACCACAAAGTTTGGGACGCCTCTGTTTACAAGAACCTCGTTTACCGTACAAGTTCAATGTCACAGAAAGTGAAAAATGGATAAAGAACTTGTGGTACTTACGTACAATGCAGTATCACTCAGCAATGAAATCTATGTCATCAGGCCCGTAGCAGCATAATGAGTGGATTCAGGTACGATGATTCTAACTGAAATAAGTCACACAGAAAAAGAAACATCATAAGATATCACTAATACACGGAATGTAAACTTGGCTACACAGGAACTGAATTCCAAAACAGAACAGGGTCTCAAATTTAGAAAACCAACTTATGCTTGCTTAAGGGGAAAGGTGAGTTGGGGTGCTGCATAAAACCAGAGATTGAAATGAGCACAGATAAAGTTCCTTAAGCCAAATATGGAATAGACAAGAGCTACTCCTTGCTCAACGAAATGGACTCAACACACCATATTAAACGCCTAAGAATGTACCTGACTAGTAAGTATCTTAAAACCTATGGATTGCTATGTCTCCAAAAGAGAATCAAGCGTGTGTACAGGGGCATAAACGCAGCAGTGATAGGATTGGAGAGATTCAGTGAGCAAATGAAGACCCTTTGAAGTCATATTGCATGGTACCCATTACACGGGTCTCAACTCTCCAGGTTTAAGGTATTCTTCCTTCAGCTAAAACATGCATGTGGAACCCAGAGTATGATCAACCGTGTGAATGGGAGACGTGTTCAAAAATGTCTCAGTTTTCCTCCCCTGGTACTCGGGTGCAACATTCCAGACGCTTTACTAACACTCTCCCCACTTGGAGAGTCAGCGCCTTTAACCTCCTATTTGGCCCAGTTTGCAATTTCTGCGGAAGATGAACAGGAATAGCGAGAACCAATGAGAGACTAGCTGGAGGTGTCTGGAAGGGCAAATTTAACTCTCATTTCCCACCAGGAAGAGGAAATAACCAAAGGCTCAGCGTGCCGTGCCAGAACCACATTAGGGCCTGAAGCCATCCTGCGGTGTTGCGGCCAGCTCAAAAGAAAGCGAGTTGAAGAAAGGAGCTCAGGGGCACTGTAATTCACAAACCTGCAGAGTTATAAATGACAGCTATCGTCCAAAAATATACTGAAGTAAGGCTGCCAAGAGGACTTGAAAGCGGGGCAGAATTGCAGGAAACCGATTTCAGGAGGTAGACTTGAATTGCATTGAAAGCATAGGAAAAGAGGCAGAACGTCCACAATGATGCACTTGGCCAAAAAGGGCGTATGCGTTTTTTCCTGAATATATTCAGGAAAAAACGCATACGCCCTTTTTGGCCAACCAAGCAAGCTTGCAAAGGAAATCTGCACTACAATGAAGTCTCACTTCCCCCCGGTCAAAAGGGCCATCTGAAAAAAGTGTAAAATCCAGAAAGGCAGGACAGGCCATGGAGAACTGGGAGCCTTGTTATGCTGATGGGCGGGATGTAAATTGCCAACAGACACTCGGGAGAAGTGTATGGTGTTTCCTGAAACATCTAAAAAACAAAGCAACAGAGCCTAGGGCACTTCCACTTATGGTCCTATAGCTTAGGGAAATTAAAATCAAAAAGACACAGCCACCACAAAGTTTGGGACGCCTCTGTTTACAAGAACCTCGTTTACAGTACAAGTTCAACATCGCAGAAAGTGAAAAATGGATAAAGAAGTTGTGGTATTTACTTACAAAGCAATATCACTCAGTAATGAAATCTATGTCATCAGGCCCTTAGCAGCATAATGAGTGTATTCAGGTACGATGATTCTAACTGAAATAAGTCACACAGAAAAAGAAACATCATAAGATATCAGTAATACATGGAATGTAAACTTGGCTACACAGGAACTGAATTACAGAACAGAACACGGTCTCAAATTTAGAAAACCAACTTATGCTTGCTTAAGCGGAAAGGTGAGTTGGGGTGCTGCATCAAACCAGAGATTGAAATGAGAACAGATAAAGTTCCTTAAGCCAAATATGGAATAGACAAGAGGTACTCTTTGCTCAAAGAAATGGACTCAACACCACATATTAAACGCCTAAGAATGTACCTGACTAGTAAGTATCTTAAAACCTATGGATTGCTATGTCTCCGAAAGAGAATCAAGCATGTGTACAGGGGCATAAACGCAGCAGTGATAGGATTGGAGAGGTTCAGTGAGCAAATGAAGACCCTTTGAAGTCATATTGCATGGTACCCATTCCACAGGTTTCAACTACCCAGGTTTAAGGTATTCTTCCTTCAGCTAAAACATGCATGTGGAACCTAGAGTATGATTAACCATGTGATCGGGAGACGTGTTCAAATATGTCTCAGTTTTCATACCCTGGTACTCGGGTGCAAAATTCCAGACGCTTTACTAACACTCTCCCGACTTGGAGAGTCAGTCCCTTTAACCTCCTGTTTGGCCTAGTTTGCAATTTCTGCGGAAGATGAACAGGAATAGCGAGAAACAATGAGAGACTAGCTGGAGGTGTCTGGACGGCCAAATTTATCTCTCATTTCCCACCAGGAAGAGGAATTAACCAAAGGCTCAGCGTGCCGTGCCGGAACCAGATTAGGGCCTGAAGCCATCCTGTGGTGTTGCGGCCAGCTCACAAGAGAGCGAGTTGAAGAAAGGAGCTCAGGGGCACTGTAATTCACAAACCTGCAGAGTTATAAATGACAGCTATCATCCAAAAATATACTGAAGTAAGGCTGCCAAGAGGACTTGAAAGCGGGGCAGAATTGCAGGAAACCGATTTCAGGAGGTAGACTGGAATTGCATTGAAAGCATAGGAAAAGAGGCAGAACGTCCACAATGATGCACTTGGCCAAAAAGGGCGTATGCGTTTTTTCCTGAATATATTCAGGAAAAAACGCATACGCCCTTTTTGGCCAACCAAGCAAGCTTGCAAAGGAAATCTGCACTACAATGAAGTCTCACCTCCTCCCGGTCAAAAGGGCCATCTGAAAAAAGTGTAAAATCCAGAAAGGCAGGACAGGCCATGGAGAACTGGGAGCCTTGTTATGCTGATGGGCGGGATGTAAATTGCCAACAGACACTCGGGAGAAGTGTATGGTGTTTCCTGAAACATCTAAAAAACAAAGCAACAGAGCCTAGGGCACTTCCACTTATGGTCCTATAGCTTAGGGAAATTAAAATCAAAAAGACACAGCCACCCCAATGTTTGGGACGCCTCTGTTTACAAGAACCTCGTTTACCGTACAAGTTCAATATCACAAAAATTGAAAAATGGATAAAGAACTTGTGGTACTTACGTACAATGCAGTATCACTCAGCAATGAAATCTATGTCATCAGGCCCGTAGCAGCATAATGAGTGGATTCAGGTACGATGATTCTAACTGAAATAAGTCACACAGAAAAAGAAACATCATAAGATATCACTAATACACGGAATGTAAACTTGGCTACACAGGAACTGAATACCAAAACAGAACAGTGTCTCAAATTTAGAAAACCAACTTATGCTTGCTTAAGGGGAAAGGTGATTTGGGGTGCTGCATAAAACCAGAGATTGAAATGAGCACAGATAAAGTTCCTTAAGCCAAATATGGAATAGACAAGAGCTACTCCTTACTCAACGAAATGGACTCAACACCGCATATTAAACGCCTAAGAATGTACCTGACTAGTAAGTATCTTAAAACCTATGGATTGCTATGTCTCCAAAGGAGAATCAAGCGTGTGTACAGGGGCATAAATGCAGCAGTGATAGGATTGAAGAGGTTCGGTGAGCAAATGAAGACCCTTTGAAGTCATATTGCATGGTACCCATTACACGGGTCTCAACTCTCCAGGTTTAAGGTATTCTTCCTTCAGCTAAAACATGCATGTGGAACCCAGAGTATGATCAACCGTGTGAACGGGAGACGTGTTCAAATATGTCTCAGTTTTCCTCCCCTGGTACTCGGGTGCAACATTCCAGACGCTTTACTAACACTCTCCCCACTTGGAGAGTCAGCGCCTTTAACCTCCTGTTTGGCCCAGTTTGCAATTTCTGCGGAAGATGAACAGGAATAGCGAGAACCAATGAGAGACTAGCTGGAGGTGTCTGGACGGGCAAATTTAACTCTCATTTCCCACCAGGAAGAGGAAATAACCAAAGGCTCTGCGTGCCTTGCCGGAACAAGATTAGGGCCTGAAGCTATCCTGCGGTGTTGCGGCCAGCTCAAAAGAAAGTGAGTTGAAGAAAGGAGCTCAGGGGCACTGTAATTCACAAACCTGCAGAGTTATAAATGACAGCTATCGTCCAAAAATATGCTGAAGTAAGGCTGCCAAGAGGACTTGAAAGCGCGGCAGAATTGCAGGAAACCGATTTCAGGAGGTAGACTGGAATTGCATTGAAAGCATAGGAAAAGAGGCAGAACGTCCACAATGATGCACTTGGCCAAAAAGGGCGTATGCGTTTTTTCCTGAATATATTCAGGAAAAAACGCATATGCCCTTTTTGGCCAACCAAGCAAGCTTGCAAAGGAAATCTGCACTACAATGAAGTCTCACTTCCCCCCGGTCAAAAGGGCCAGCTGAAAAAAGTGTAAAATCCAGAAAGGCAGGACAGGCCATGGAGAACTGGGAGCCTTGTTATGCTGATGGGCGGGATGTAAATTGCCAACAGACACTCGGGAGAAGTGTATGGTGTTTCCTGAAACATCTAAAAAACAAAGCAACAGAGCCTAGGGCACTTCCACTTATGGTCCTATAGCTTAGGGAAATTAAAATCAAAAAGACACAGCCACCCCAAAGTTTGGAACGGCTCTGTTTACAAGAACCTCGTTTACAGTACAAGTTCAACATCGCAGAAAGTGAAAAATGGATAAAGAAGTTGTGGTATTTACTTACAAATCAATATCACTCAGCAATGAAATCTATGTCATCAGGCCCTTAGCAGCACAATGAGTGGATTCAGGTATGATGATTCTAACTGAAATAAGTCACACAGAAAAAGAAACATCATAAGATATCACTAATACACGGAATGTAAACTTGGCTACACACAAACTGAATTACAGAACAGAACAGGGTCTCAAATTTAGAAAACCAACTTATGCTTGCTTAAGGGTAAAGGTGAGTTGGGGTGCTGCATAAAACCAGAGATTGAAATGAACACAGATAAAGTTCCTTAAGCCAAATATGGAATAGACAAGAGCTACTCCTTGCTCAACGAAATGGACTCAACACCGCATATTAAACGCCTAAGAATATACCTGACTAGTAAGTATCTTAAAACCTATGGATTGCTATGTCTCCGAAAGAGAATCAAGCATGTGTACAGGGGCATAAACGCAGCAGTGATAGGATTGGAGAGGTTCGGTGAGCAAATGAAGACCCTTTGAAGTCATACTGCATGGTACCCATTACACGGGTCTCAACTCTCCAGGTTTAAGGTATTCTTCCTTCAGCTAAAACATGCATGTGGAACCCAGAGTATGATCAACCGTGTGAACGGGAGACGTGTTCAAATATGTCTCAGTTTTCCTCCCCTGGTACTCGGGTGCAATATTCCAGACGCTTTAATAACACTCTCCCCACTTGGAGAGTCAGCGCCTTTAACCTCCTGTTTGGCCCAGTTTGCAATTTCTGCAGAAGATGAACAGGAATAGCGAGAACCAATGAGAGACTAGCTGGAGGTGTCTGGACGGGCAAATTTAACTCTCATTTCCCACCAGGAAGAGGAAATAACCAAAGGCTCAGCGTGCCGTGCCGGAACCAGATTAAGGCCTGAAGCCATCCTGCGGTGTTGCGGCCAGCTCACAAGAAAGCGAGTTGAAGAAAGGAGCTCAGGGGCACTGTAATTCACAAACCTGCGGAGTTATAAATGACAGCTATCGTCCAAAAATATACTGAAGTAAGGCTGCCAAGAGGACTTGAATGGGGGGCAGAATTGCAGGAAACCGATTTCAGGAGGTAGACTGGAATTGCATTGAAAGCATAGGAAAAGAGGCAGAACGTCCACAATGATGCACTTGGCCAAAAAGTGCGTATACGTTTTTTCCTGAATATATTCAGGAAAAAACGCATACGCCCTTTTTGGGCAACCAAGCAAGCTTGCAAAGGAAATCTGCACTACAATGAAGTCTCACTTCCCCCCGGTCAAAAGGGCCATCTGAAAAAAGTGTAAAATCCAGAAAGGCAGGACAGGCCATGGAGAACTGGGAGCCTTGTTATGCTGATGGGCGGGATGTAAATTGCCAACAGACACTCGGGAGAAGTGTATGGTGTTTCCTGAAACATCTAAAAAACAAAGCAACAGAGCCTAGGGCACTTCCACTTATGGTCCTATAGCTTAGGGAAATTAAAATCAAAAAGACACAGCCACCCCAAAGTTTGGAACGGCTCTGTTTACAAGAACCTCGTTTACAGTACAAGTTCAACATCGCAGAAAGTGAAAAATGGATAAAGAAGTTGTGGTATTTACTTACAAAGCAATATCACTCAGCAATGAAATCTATGTCATCAGGCCCTTAGCAGCACAATGAGTGGATTCAGGTATGATGATTCTAACTGAAATAAGTCACACAGAAAAAGAAACATCATAAGATATCAGTAATACACGGAATGTAAACTTGGCTACACACAAACTGAATTACAGAACAGAACAGGGTCTCAAATTTAGAAAACCAACTTATGCTTGCTTAAGGGTAAAGGTGAGTTGGGGTGCTGCATAAAACCAGAGACTGAAATGAGCACAGATAAAGTTCCTTAAGCCAAATATGGAATAGACAAGAGCTACTCCTTTCTCAACGAAATGGACTCAACACCGCACATTAAATGCCTAAGAATGTACCTGACTAGTAAATATCTTAAAACCTATGGATTGCTATGTCTCCGAAAGAGAATCAAGCATGTGTACAGGGGCATAAACGCAGCAGTGATAGGATTGGAGAGGTTCGGTGAGCAAATGAAGACCCTTTGAAGTCATATTGCATGGTACCCATTACACGGGTCTCAACTCTCCAGGTTTAAGGTATTCTTCTTTCAGCTAAAACATGCATGTGGAACCTAGAGTATGATCAACCATGTGATCGGGAGACGTGTTCAAATATGTCTCAGTTTTCGTACCCTGGTACTCGGGTGCAACATTCCAGACGCTTTACTAACAGTCTCCCGACTTGGAGAGTCAGTCCCTTTAACCTCCTGTTTGGCCCAGTTTGCAATTTCTGCGGAAGATGAACAGGAATAGCGAGAACCAATGAGAGACTAGCTGGAGGTGTCTGGACGGGCAAATTTAACTCTCATTTCCCACCAGGAAGAGGAATTAACCAAAGGCTCAGCGTGCCATGCCGTAACCAGATTAGGGCCTGAAGCCATCCTGCGGTGTTGCGGCCAGCTCACAAGAAAGCGAGTTGAAGAAAGGAGCTCAGGGGCACTGTAATTCACAAACCTGCAGAGTTATAAATGACAGCTATCGTCCAAAAATATACTGAAGTAAGGCTGCCAAGAGGACTTGAAAGCGGGGCAGAATTGCAGGAAACCGATTTCAGGAGGTAGACTGGAATTGCATTGAAAGCATAGGAAAAGAGGCAGAACGTCCACAATGATGCACTTGGCCATAAAGGGCGTATGCGTTTTTTCCTGAATATATTCAGGAAAAAACGCATACGCCCTTTTTGGCCATCCAAGCAAACTTGCAAAGGAAATCTGCACTACAATGAAGTCTCACTTCCCGCAGGTCAAAAGGGCCATCTGAAAAAAGTGTAAAATCCAGAAAGGCAGGACAGGCCATGGAGAACTGGGAGCCTTGTTATGCTGATGGGCGGGATGTAAATTGCCAACAGACACTCTGGAGAAGTGTATGGTGTTTCCTGAAACATCTAAAAAACAAAGCAACAGAGCCTAGGGCACTTCCACTTATGGTCCTATAGCTTAGGGAAATTAAAATCAAAAAGACACAGCCACCCCAATGTTTGGGACGCCTCTGTTTACAAGAACCTCGTTTACCGTACAAGTTCAATATCACAAAAATTGAAAAATGGATAAAGAACTTGTGGTACTTACGTACAATGCAGTATCACTCAGCAATGAAATCTATGTCATCAGGCCCGTAGCAGCATAATGAGTGGATTCAGGTACGATGATTCTAACTGAAATAAGTCACACAGAAAAAGAAACATCATAAGATATCACTAATACACGGAATGTAAACTTGGCTACACAGGAACTGAATACCAAAACAGAACAGTGTCTCAAATTTAGAAAACCAACTTATGCTTGCTTAAGGGGAAAGGTGATTTGGGGTGCTGCATAAAACCAGAGATTGAAATGAGCACAGATAAAGTTCCTTAAGCCAAATATGGAATAGACAAGAGCTACTCCTTACTCAACGAAATGGACTCAACACCGCATATTAAACGCCTAAGAATGTACCTGACTAGTAAGTATCTTAAAACCTATGGATTGCTATGTCTCCAAAGGAGAATCAAGCGTGTGTACAGGGGCATAAATGCAGCAGTGATAGGATTGAAGAGGTTCGGTGAGCAAATGAAGACCCTTTGAAGTCATATTGCATGGTACCCATTACACGGGTCTCAACTCTCCAGGTTTAAGGTATTCTTCCTTCAGCTAAAACATGCATGTGGAACCCAGAGTATGATCAACCGTGTGAACGGGAGTCGTGTTCAAATATGTCTCAGTTTTCCTCCCCTGGTACTCGGGTGCAACATTCCAGACGCTTTACTAACACTCTCCCCACTTGGAGAGTCAGCGCCTTTAACCTCCTGTTTGGCCCAGTTTGCAATTTCTGCGGAAGATGAACAGGAATAGCGAGAACCAATGAGAGACTAGCTGGAGGTGTCTTGACGGGCAAATTTAACTCTCATTTCCCACCAGGAAGAGGAAATAACCAAAGGCTCTGCGTGCCTTGCCGGAACAAGATTAGGGCCTGAAGCCATCCTGCGGTGTTGCGGCCAGCTCAAAAGAAAGTGAGTTGAAGAAAGGAGCTCAGGGGCACTGTAATTCACAAACCTGCAGAGTTATAAATGACAGCTATCGTCCAAAAATATGCTGAAGTAAGGCTGCCAAGAGGACTTGAAAGCGCGGCAGAATTGCAGGAAACCGATTTCAGGAGGTAGACTGGAATTGCATTGAAAGCATAGGAAAAGAGGCAGAACGTCCACAATGATGCACTTGGCCAAAAAGGGCGTATGCGTTTTTTCCTGAATATATTCAGGAAAAAACGCATATGCCCTTTTTGGCCAACCAAGCAAGCTTGCAAAGGAAATCTGCACTACAATGAAGTCTCACTTCCCCCCGGTCAAAAGGGCCAGCTGAAAAAAGTGTAAAATCCAGAAAGGCAGGACAGGCCATGGAGAACTGGGAGCCTTGTTATGCTGATGGGCGGGATGTAAATTGCCAACAGACACTCGGGAGAAGTGTATGGTGTTTCCTGAAACATCTAAAAAACAAAGCAACAGAGCCTAGGGCACTTCCACTTATGGTCCTATAGCTTAGGGAAATTAAAATCAAAAAGACACAGCCACCCCAAAGTTTGGAACGGCTCTGTTTACAAGAACCTCGTTTACAGTACAAGTTCAACATCGCAGAAAGTGAAAAATGGATAAAGAAGTTGTGGTATTTACTTACAAATCAATATCACTCAGCAATGAAATCTATGTCATCAGGCCCTTAGCAGCACAATGAGTGGATTCAGGTATGTTGATTCTAACTGAAATAAGTCACACAGAAAAAGAAACATCATAAGATATCACTAATACACGGAATGTAAACTTGGCTACACACAAACTGAATTACAGAACAGAACAGGGTCTCAAATTTAGAAAACCAACTTATGCTTGCTTAAGGGTAAAGGTGAGTTGGGGTGCTGCACAAAACCAGAGATTGAAATGAACACAGATAAAGTTCCTTAAGCCAAATATGGAATAGACAAGAGCTACTCCTTGCTCAACGAAATGGACTCAACACCGCATATTAAACGCCTAAAAATATACCTGACTAGTAAGTATCTTAAAACCTATGGATTGCTATGTCTCCGAAAGAGAATCAAGCATGTGTACAGGGGCATAAACGCAGCAGTGATAGGATTGGAGAGGTTCGGTGAGCAAATGAAGACCCTTTGAAGTCATACTGCATGGTACCCATTACACGGGTCTCAACTCTCCAGGTTTAAGGTATTCTTCCTTCAGCTAAAACATGCATGTGGAACCCAGAGTATGATCAACCGTGTGAACGGGAGACGTGTTCAAATATGTCTCAGTTTTCCTCCCCTGGTACTCGGGTGCAATATTCCAGACGCTTTAATAACACTCTCCCCACTTGGAGAGTCAGCGCCTTTAACCTCCTGTTTGGCCCAGTTTGCAATTTCTGCAGAAGATGAACAGGAATAGCGAGAACCAATGAGAGACTAGCTGGAGGTGTCTGGACGGGCAAATTTAACTCTCATTTCCCACCAGGAAGAGGAAATAACCAAAGGCTCAGCGTGCCGTGCCGGAACCAGATTAAGGCCTGAAGCCATCCTGCGGTGTTGTGGCCAGCTCACAAGAAAGCGAGTTGAAGAAAGGAGATCAGGGGCACTGTAATTCACAAACCTGCAGAGTTATAAATGACAGCTATCGTCCAAAAATATACTGAAGTAAGGCTGCCAAGAGGACTTGAATGGGGGGCAGAATTGCAGGAAACCGATTTCAGGAGGTAGACTGGAATTGCATTGAAAGCATAGGAAAAGAGGCAGAACGTCCACAATGATGCACTTGGCCAAAAAGTGCGTATACGTTTTTTCCTGAATATATTCAGGAAAAAACGCATACGCCCTTTTTGGGCAACCAAGCAAGCTTGCAAAGGAAATCTGCACTACAATGAAGTCTCACTTCCCCCCGGTCAAAAGGGCCATCTGAAAAAAGTGTAAAATCCAGAAAGGCAGGACAGGCCATGGAGAACTGGGAGCCTTGTTATGCTGATGGGCGGGATGTAAATTGCCAACAGACACTCGGGAGAAGTGTATGGTGTTTCCTGAAACATCTAAAAAACAAAGCAACAGAGCCTAGGGCACTTCCACTTATGGTCCTATAGCTTAGGGAAATTAACATCAAAAAGACACAGCCACCCCAAAGTTTGGGATGGCTCTGTTTACAAGAACCTCGTTTACAGTACAAGTTCAACATCGCAGAAAGTGAAAAATGGATAAAGAAGTTGTGGTATTTACTTACAAAGCAATATCACTCAGCAATGAAATCTATGTCATCAGGCCCTTAGCAGCACAATGAGTGGATTCAGGTATGATGATTCTAACTGAAATAAGTCACACAGAAAAAGAAACATCATAAGATATCAGTAATACACGGAATGTAAACTTGGCTACACACAAACTGAATTACAGAACAGAACAGGGTCTCAAATTTAGAAAACCAACTTATGCTTGCTTAAGGGTAAAGGTGAGTTGGGGTGCTGCATAAAACCAGAGACTGAAATGAGCACAGATAAAGTTCCTTAAGCCAAATATGGAATAGACAAGAGCTACTCCTTGCTCAACGAAATGGACTCAACACCCCATATTCAACGCCTAGGAATATACCTGCCTAGTAAGAATCATAAAAGCTATGGATTTATATATCTCTGTAAGAGAATCAAGAGTGTGTACAGCGGCATTAAAGCAGTGAAAATCAGGTAAATCCCATATTAAAAATAAATTTCTTAAACAAAACACAATGATAGTGAAATAGAGAGCAATACTTAAGTAATTCATTCAAGGCTTCTGAGGCAACCTGCATTTACCATATCTACACCCAGAGCTGGGTGACACATAAGGCTGGACACTTGGGGCTCATAAGATTGGTGAGGTTCGGTGAGAAAATGCAGACCCTTTGAAGTCATATTGCATGGTACCCATTACACGGGTCTCAACTCTCCAGGTTTAAGGTATTCTTCCTTCAGCTAAAACATGCATGTGGAACACAGAGTATGATCAACCATGTGAACGGGAGACGTGTTCAAATATGTCTCAGTTTTCCTCCCCTGGTACTTGGGTGCAACATTCCAGACGCTTTACTAACACTCTCCCCACTTGGAGAGTCAGTGCCTTTAACCTCCTGTTTGGCCCAGTTTGCAATTTCTGCGGAAGATGAACAGGAATAGGGGAACCAATGAGAGACTAGCTGGAGGTGTCTGGACGGGCAAATTTAACTCTCATTTCCCACCAGGAAGAGGAAATAACCAAAGGCTGTGCGTGCCGTGCCGGAACCAGATTAGGGCCTGAAGCCATCCTGCGGTGTTGCGGCCAGCTCAACAGAAAGCGAGTTGAAGAAAGGAGCTCAGGGGCACTGTAATTCAGAAACCTGCAGAGTTATAAATGACAGCTATCGTCCAAAAATATACTGAAGTAAGGCTGCCAAGAGGACTTGAAAGTGGGGCAGAATTGCAGGAAACCGATTTCAGGAGGTAGACTGGAATTGCATTGAAAGCATAGGAAAAGAGGCAGAACGTCCACAATGATGCACTTGGCCAAAAAGGGCGTATGCGTTTTTTCCTGAATATATTCAGGAAAAAACGCATACGCCCTTTTTGGCCAACCAAGCAAGCTTGCAAAGGAAATCTGCACTACAATGAAGTCTCACTTCTCCCCGGTGAAAAGGGCCATCTGAAAAAAGTGTAAAATCCAGAAACGCAGGACAGGCCATGGAGTACTGGGAGCCTTGTTATGCTGATGGGCGGGATGTAAATTGCCAACAGACACTCGGGAGAAGTGTATGGTGTTTCCTGAAACATCTAAAAAACAAAGCAACAGAGCCTAGGGCACTTCCACTTATGGTCCTATAGCTTAGGGAAATTAAAATCAAAAAGACAGAGCCACCCCAATGTTTGGGACGCCTCTGTTTACAAGAACCTCATTTACCATACAAGTTCAATATCACAGAAAGTGAAAAATGGATAAAGAACTTGTGGTACTTACGTACAATGCAGTATGACTCAGCAATGAAATCTATGTCATCAGGCCCTTAGCAGCACAATGAGTGGATTCAGGTATGATGATTCTAACTGAAATAAGTCACACAGAAAAAGAAACATCATAAGATATCACTAATACACGGAATGTAAACTTGGCTACACAGGAACTGAATTCCAAAACAGAACAGGGTCTCAAATTCAGAAAACCAACTTATGCTTGCTTAAGGGGAAAGGTGAGTTGGGGTGCTGCATAAAACCAGAGATTGAAATGAGCACAGATAAAGTTCCTTAAGCCAAATATGGAATAGACAAGAGCTACTCCTTACTCAACGAAATGGACTCAACACCACATATTAAACGCCTAAGAATGTACCTGACTAGTAAGTATCTTAAAACCTATGGATTGCTATGTCTCCAAAAGAGAATCAAGCGTGTGTACAGGGGCATAAACGCAGCAGTGATAGGATTGGAGAGGTTCGGTGAGCAAATGAAGACCCTTTGAAGTCATATTGCATGGTACCCATTACACGGGTCTCAGCTCTCAAGGTTTAAGGTATTCTTCCTTCAGCTAAAACATGCATGTGGAACCCAGAGTATGATCAACCATGTGAACGGGAGACGTGTTCAAATATGTCTCAATTTTCCTCCCCTGGTACTCGGGTGCAACATTCCAGACTCTTTACTAACACTCTCCCCACTTGGAGAGTCAGCGCATTTAACCTCCTGTTTGGCCCAGTTTGCAATTTCTGCGGAAGATGAACAGGAATAGCGAGAACCAATGAGAGACTAGCTGGAGGTGTCTGGACGGGCAAATTTAACTCTCATTTCCCACCAGGAAGAGGAAATAACCAAAGGCTCAGCGTGCCGTGCCGGAACCAGATTAGGGCCTGAAGCCATCCTGCGGTGTTGCGGCCAGCTCACAAGAAAGCGAGTTGAAGAAAGGAGCTCAGGGGCACTGTAATTCACAAACCTGCAGAGTTATAAATGACAGCTATCGTCCAAAAATATACTGAAGTAAGGCTGCCAAGAGGACTTGAAAGCGGGGCAGAATTGCAGGAAACCGATTTCAGGAGGTAGACTGGAATTGCATTGAAAGCATAGGAAAAGAGGCAGAACGTCCACAATGATGCACTTGGCCAAAAAGGGCGTATGCGTTTTTTCCTGAATATATTCAGGAAAAAACGCATACGCCCTTTTTGGCCAACCAAGCAAGCTTGCAAAGGAAATCTGCACTACAATGAAGTCTCACTTCCCGCCGGTCAAAAGGGCCATCTGAAAAAAGTGTAAAATCCAGAAAGGCAGGACAGGCCATGGAGAACTGGGAGCCTTGTTATGCTGATGGGCGGGATGTAAATTGCCAACAGACACTCGGGAGAAGTGTATGGTGTTTCCTGAAACATCTAAAAAACAAAGCAACAGAGCCTAGGGCACTTCCACTTATGGTCCTATAGCTTAGGGAAATTAAAATCAAAAAGACACAGCCACCCCAAAGTTTGGGACGCCTCTGTTTACAAGAACCTCGTTTACCGTACAAGTTCAATGTCACAGAAAGTGAAAAATGGATAAAGAAGTTGTGGTATTTACTTACAAAGCAATATCACTCAGCAATGAAATCTATGTCATCAGACCCTTAGCAGCACAATGAGTGGATTCAGGTATGATGATTCTAACTGAAATAAGTCACACAGAAAAAGAAACATCATAAGATATCAGTAATACACGGAATGTAAACTTGGCTACACACAAACTGAATTACAGAACAGAACAGGGTCTCAAATTTAGAAAACCAACTTATGCTTGCTTAAGGGTAAAGGTGAGTTGGGGTGCTGCATAAAACCAGAGACTGAAATGAGCACAGATAAAGTTCCTTAAGCCAAATATGGGATAGACAAGAGCTACTCCTTGCTCAGTGAAATGGACTCAACACCGCACATTAAATGCCTAAGAATGTACCTAACTAGTAAATATCTTAAAACCTATTGATTGCTATGTCTCCGAAAGAGAATCAAGCATGTGTACAGGGGCATAAACGCAGCAGTGATAGGATTGGAGAGGTTTGGTGAGCAAATGAAGACCCTTTGAAGTCATATTGCATGGTACCCATTCCACAGGTTTCAACTACCCAGGTTTAAGGTATTCTTCCTTCAGCTAAAACATGCATGTGGAACCTAGAGTATGATCAACCGTGTGAACGGGAGACGTGTTCAAATATGTCTCAGTTTTCCTCCCCTGGTACTCGGGTGCAACATTCCAGACGCTTTACTAACACTCTCCCGACTTGGAGAGTCAGTCCCTTTAACCTCCTGTTTGGCCCAGTTTGCAATTTCTGCGGAAGATGAACAGGAATAGCGAGAACCAATGAGAGACTAGCTGGAGGTGTCTGGACGGGCAAATTTAACTCTCATTTCCCACCAGGAAGAGGAATTAACCAAAGGCTCAGCGTGCCATGCCGGAAACAGATTAGGGCCTGAAGCCATCCTGCGGTGTTGCGGCCAGCTCAAAAGAAAGCGAGTTGAAGAAAGGAGCTCAGGGGCACTGTAATTTACAAACCTGCAGAGTTATAAATGACAGCTATCGTCCAAAAATATACTGAAGTAAGGCTGCCAAGAGGACTTGAAAGCGGGGCAGAATTGCAGGAAACCGATTTCAGGAGGTAGACTGGAATTGCATTGAAAGCATAGGAAAAGAGGCAGAACGTCCACAATGATGCACTTGGCCAAAAAGGGCGTATGCGTTTTTTCCTGAATATATTGAGAAAGAAACGCATACGCCCTTTTTGGCCAACCAAGCAAGCTTGCAAACGAAATCTGCACTACAATGAAGTCTCACTTCCCCCCGGTCAAAAGGGCCATCTGAAAAAAGTGTAAAATCCAGAAAGGCAGGACAGGCCATGGAGAACTGGGAGCCTTGTTATGCTGATGGGCGGGATGTAAATTGCCAAGAGACACTTGGGAGAAGTGTATGGTGTTTCCTGAAACATCTAAAAAACAAAGCAACAGAGCCTAGGGCACTTCCACTTATGGTCCTATAGCTTAGGGAAATTAAAATCAAAAAGACACAGCCACCCCAAAGTTTGGGACGCCTCTGTTTACAACACCTCATTTACCGTACAAGTTCAATATCGCAGAAAGTGAAAAATGGATAAAGAAGTTGTGGTACTTACGTACAATGCAGTATCACTGAGCAATGAAATCTATCATCAGGCCTGTAGCAGCACAATGAGTGGATTCAGGTACGATGATTCTAACTGAAATAAGTCACAGAGAAAAAGAAACATCATAAGATATCACTAATACACGGAATGTAAACTTGCCTACACAGGAACTGAATTCCAAAACAGAACAGGGTCTCAAATTTAGAAAACCAACTTATGCTTGCTTAAGGGGAAAGGTGACTTGGGGTGCTGCATAAAACCAGAGATTGAAATGAGCACAGATAAAGTTCCTTAAGCCAAATATGGAATAGACAAGAGCTACTCCTTGCTCAACGAAATGGACTCAACTCCTCATATTAAACTCCTAAGAATGTACCTGACTAGTAAGTATCTCAAAACCTAGGGATTGCTATGTCTCCAAAAGAGAATCAAGCGTGTTTCCTGGGGCATAAATGCAGCAGTGATAGGATTGGAGAGGTTCGGTGAGCAAATGAAGACCCTTTGAAGTCATATTGCATGGTACCCATTCCACGGGTCTCAACTCTCCAGGTTTAAGTTATTCTTCCTTCAGCTAAAACATGCATGTGGAACCCAGAGTATGATCAACCGTGTGATCGGGAGACGTGTTCAAATATGTCTCACTTTTCGTCCCCTGGTACTCAGGTACAACATTCCAGACGCTTTACTAACACTCTCCCCACTTGGAGAGTCAGTGCCTTTAACCTCCTGTTTGACCCAGTTTGCAATTTCTGCGGAAGATGAACAGGAATAGGGAGAACCAATGAGAGACTAGCTGGAGGTGTCTGAACGGGCAAATTTAACTCTCATTTCCCACTAGGAAGAGGAATTAACCAAAGGCTCAGCGTGCCATGCCGGAAACAGATTAGGGCCTGAAGCCATCCTGCGGTGTTGCGGCCAGCTCAAAAGAAAGCGAGTTGAAGAAAGGAGCTCAGGGGCACTGTAATTCACAAACCTGCAGAGTTATAAATGACAGCTATCGTCCAAAAATATACTGAAGTAAGGCTGCCAAGAGGACTTGAAAGCGGGGCAGAATTGCAGGAAACCGATTTTAGGAGGAATCGGAATTGGATTGCATTTAAAACACAGGAAAAGAGGCAGAATGTCGACAATGATGCACTTGGCCAAAAAGGGCGTATGCGTTTTTTCCTGAATATATTCAGGAAAAAACGCATACGCCCTTTTTGGCCAACCAAGCAAGCTTGCAAAGGAAATCGGCACTACAATGAAGTCTCACTTCCCCCCATTCAAAAGGGCCATCTGAAAAAAGTGTAAAATCCAGAAAGGCAGGACAGGCCATGGAGAACTGGGAGCTTTGTTATGCTGATGGGCGGGATGTAAATTGCCAACAGCCACTTGGTAGAAGTGTATGGTGTTTCCTGAAACATCTAGAAAACAAAGCAACAGAGCCTAGGGCACTTCCACTTATGGTCCTATAGCTTAGGGAAATTAAAATCAAAAAGACACAGCCACCCCAAAGTTTGGGACTCCTCTGTTTACAAGAACCTCGTTTACCGTACAAGTTCAATATAACAGAAAGTGAAAAATGGATAAAGAACCTGTGGTCCTTACGAACAATTCAGTATCACTCAGCAATGAAATCTATGTCATCAGGCCCTTAGCAGCACAATGAGTGGATTCAGGTATGATGATTCTAACTGAAATAAGTCACGCAGAAAAAGAAACATCATAAGATATCAGTAATACACGGAATGTAAACTTGGCTACACAGGAACTGAATTACAGAACAGAACAGGGTCTCAAATTTAGAAAACCAACTTATGCTTGCTTAAGGGTAAAGGTGAGTTGGGGTGCTGCATAAAACCAGAGACTGAAATGAGCACAGATAAAGTTCCTTAAGCCAAATATGGAATAGACAAGAGCTACTCCGTGCTCTACGAAATGGACTCAACACCGCACATTAAATGCCTAAGAATGTACCTGACTAGTAAATATCTTAAAACCTATGGATTGCTATGTCTCCGAAAGAGAATCAAGCATGTGTACAGGGGCATAAACGCAGCAGTGATAGGATTGGAGAGGTTCGGTGAGCAAATGAAGACCCTTTGAAGTCATATTGCATGGTACCCATTCCACAGGTTTCAACTACCCAGGTTTAAGGTATTCTTCCTTCAGCTAAAACATGCATGTGGAACCTAGAGTATGATCAACCATGTGATCGGGAGACGTGTTCAAATATGTCTCAGTTTTCGTACCCTGGTACTCGGGTGCAACATTCCAGATGCTTTACTAACACTCTCCCGACTTGGAGAGTCAGTCCCTTTAACCTCCTTTTTGGCCCAGTTTGCAATTTCTGCGGAAGATGAACAGGAATAGCGAGAACCAATGAGAGACTAGCTGGAGGTGTCTGGACGGGCAAATTTAACTCTCATTTCCCACCAGGAAGAGGAATTAACCAAAGGCTCAGCGTGCCATGCCGGAACCAGATTAGGGCCTGAAGCCATCCTGCGGTGTTGCGGCCAGCTCACAAGAAAGCGAGTTGAAGAAAGGAGCTCAGGGGCACTGTAATTCACAAACCTGCAGAGTTATAAATGACAGCTATCGTCCAAAAATATACTGAAGTAAGGCTGCCAAGAGGACTTGAAAGCGGGGCAGAATTGCAGGAAACCGATTTCAGGAGGTAGACTGGAATTGCATTGAAAGCACAGGAAAAGAGGCAGAACGTCCACAATGATGCACTTGGCCAAAAAGGGCGTATGCGTTTTTTGCTGAATATATTCAGGAAAAAACGCATACACACTTTTTGGCCAACCAAGCAAACTTGCAAAGGAAATCTGCACTACAATGAAGTCTCACTTCCCCCCGGTCAAAAGGGCCATCTGAAAAAAGTGTAAAATCCAGAAAGGCAGGACAGGCCATGGAGAACTGGGAGCCTTGTTATGCTGATGGGCGGGATGTAAATTGCCAACAGACACTCGGGAGAAGTGTATGGTGTTTCCTGAAACATCTAGAAAACAAAGCAACAGAGCCTAGGGCACTTCCACTTATGGTCCTATAGCTTAGGGAAATTAAAATCAAAAAGACACAGCCACCCCAAAGTTTGGGACTCCTCTGTTTACAAGAACCTCGTTTACCGTACAAGTTCAATATAACAGAAAGTGAAAAATGGATAAAGAACTTGTGGTCCTTACGAACAATTCAGTATCACTCAGCAATGAAATCTATGTCATCAGGCCCTTAGCAGCACAATGAGTGGATTCAGGTATGATGATTCTAACTGAAATAAGTCACGCAGAAAAAGAAACATCATAAGATATCAGTAATACACGGAATGTAAACTTGGCTACACAGGAACTGAATTACAGACCAGAACAGGGTCTCAAATTTAGAAAACCAACTTATGCTTCCTTAAGGTTAAAGGTGAGTTGGGGTGCTGCATAAAACCAGAGACTGAAATGAGCACAGATAAAGTTCCTTAAGCCAAATATGGAATAGACAAGAGCTACTCCTTGCTCAACGAAATGGACTCAACACCGCACATTAAATGCCTAAGAATGTACCTGACTAGTAAATATCTTAAAACCTATGGATTGCTATGTCTCCGAAAGAGAATCAAGCATGTGTACAGGGGCATAAACGCAGCAGTGATAGGATTGGAGAGGTTCGGTGAGCAAATGAAGACCCTTTGAAGTCATATTTTGTATGGTACCCATTCCACAGGTTTCAACTACCCAGGTTTAAGGTATTCTTCCTTCAGCTAAAACATGCATGTGGAACCTAGAGTATGATCAACCATGTGATCGGGAGACGTGTTCAAATATGTCTCAGTTTTCGTACCCTGGTACTCGGGTGCAACATTCCAGACGCTTTACTAACACTCTCCCCACTTGGAGAGTCAGTCCCTTTAACCTCCTGTTTGGCCCAGTTTGCAATTTCTGCGGAAGATGAACAGGAATAGCGAGAACCAATGAGAGACTAGCTGGAGGTGTCTGGACGGGCAAATTTAACTCTCATTTCCTACCAGGAAGAGGAATTAAGCAAAGGCTCAGCGTGCCATGCCGGAACCAGATTAGGGCCTGAAGCCATCCTGCGGTGTTGCGGCCAGCTCACCAGAAATCGAGTTGAAGAAAGGAGCTCAGGGGCACTGTAATTCACAAAGCTGCAGAGTTATAAATGACAGCTATCGTCCAAAAATATACTGAAGTAAGGCTGCCAAGAGGACTTGAAAGCAGGGCAGAATTGCAGGAAACCGATTTCAGGAGGTAGACTGGAATTGCATTGAAAGCATAGGAAAAGAGGCAGAACGTCCACAATGATGCACTTGGCCAAAAAGGGCGTATGCGTTTTTTCCTGAATATATTCAGGAAAAAACGCATATGCCCTTTTTGGCCAAGCAAGCAAACTTGCAAAGGAAATCTGCACTACAATGAAGTCTCACTTCCCCCAGGTCAAAAGGGCCATCTGAAAAAAGTGTAAAATCCAGAAAGGCAGGACAGGCCATGGAGAACTGGGAGCCTTGTTATGCTGATGGGCGGGATGTAAATTGCCAACAGGCACTCCGGAGAAGTGTATGGTGTTTCCTGAAACATCTAAAAAACAAAGCAACAGAGCCTGGGGCACTTCCACTTATGGTCCTATAGCTAAGGGAAATTAAAATCAAAAAGACACAGCCACCCCAAAGTTTGGGACGCCTCTGTTTACAAGAACCTCGTTTACCGTACAAGTTCAATATCACAGAAAGTGAAAAATGGATAAAGAACTTGTGGTACTTACGTACAATGCAGTATCACTCAGCAATGAAATCTATGTCATCAGGCCCGTAGCAGCACAATGAGTGGATTCAGGTACGATGATTCTAACTGAAATAAGTCACACAGAAAAAGAAACATCATAAGATATCACTAATACATGGAATGTAAACTTGGCTACACAGGAACTGAATTCCAAAACAGAACAGGGTCTCAAATTTAGAAAACCAACTTATGCTTGCTTAAGGGGAAAGGTGAGTTGGGGTGCTGCATAAAACCAGAGATTGAAATGAGCACAGATAAAGTTCCTTAAGCCAAATATGGAATAGACAAGAGGTACTCCTTACTCAACGAAATGCACTCAACACCACATATTAAACGCCTAATAATGTACCTGACTAGTAAGTATCTTAAAACCTATGGATTGCTATGTCTCCGAAAGAGAATCAAGCATGTGTACAGGGGCATAAACGCAGCAGTGATAGGATTGGAGAGGTTCGGTGAGCAAATGAAGACCCTTTGAAGTCATATTGCATGGTACCCATTCCACAGGTTTCAACTACCCAGGTTTAAGGTATTCTTCCTTCAGCTAAAACATGCATGTGGAACCTAGAGTATGATCAACCATGTGATCGCGAGACGTGTTCAAATATGTCTCAGTTTTCGTACCCTGGTACTCGGGTGCAACATTCCAGACGCTTTACTAACACTCTCCCGACTTGGAGAGTCAGTCCCTTTAACCTCCTGTTTGGCCCAGTTTCCAATTTCTGCGGAAGATGAACAGGAATAGCGAGAACCAATGAGAGACTAGCTAGAGGTGTCTGGACGGGCAAATTTATCTCTCATTTCCCACCAGGAAGAGGAATTAACCAAAGGCTCAGCGTGCCGTGCCGGAACAAGACTAGGGCCTGAAGCCATCCTGTGGTGTTGCGGCCAGCTCACAAGAAAGCGAGTTGAAGAAAGGAGCTCAGGGGCACTGTAATTCACAAACCTGCAGAGTTATAAATGACAGCTATCGTCCAAAAATATACTGAAGTAAGGCTGCCAAGAGGACTTGAAAGCGGTGCAGAATTGCAGGAAACCGATTTCAGGAGGTAGACTGGAATTGCATTGAAAGCATAGGAAAAGAGGCAGAGCGTCCACAATGATGCACTTGGCCAAAAAGGGCGTATGCGTTTTTTCCTGAATATATTCAGGAAAAAACGCATACGCCCTTTTTGGCCAACCAAGCAAGCTTGCAAAGGAAATCTGCACTACAATGAAGTCTCACTTCCCCCCGGTCAAAAGGGCCATCTGAAAAAAGTGTAAAATCCAGAAAGGCAGGACAGGCCATGGAGAACTGGGAGCCTTGTTATGCTGATGGGCGGGATGTAAATTGCCAACAGACACTCCGGAGAAGTGTATGGTTTTTCCTGAAACATCTAAAAAACAAAGCAACAGAGCCTAGGGCACTTCCACTTATGGTCCTATAGCTTAGGGAAATTAAAATCAAAAAGACACAGCCACCCCAATGTTTGGGACGCCTCTGTTTACAAGAACCTCGTTTACCGTACAAGTTCAATATAACAGAAAGTGAAAAATGCATAAAGAATTTGTGGTACTTACGTACAATGCAGTATCACTCAGCAATGAAATCTATGTCATCAGGCCCGTAGCAGCATAATGAGTGGATTCAGGTACGGTGATTCTAACTGAATTGAGTCACACAGAAAAAGAAACATCATAAGATATCACTAATACACGGAATGTAAACTTGGTTACACAGGAACTGAATTCCAAAACAGAACAGGGTCTCAAATTTAGAAAAGCAACTTATGCTTGCTTAAGGGGAAAGGTGAGTTGGGGTGCTGCATAAAACAAGAGATTGAAATGAGCACAGATAAAGTTCCTTAAGCCAAATATGGAATAGACAAGAGCTACTCCTTGCTCAACGATATGGACTCAACACCCCATATTAAACGCCTAAGAATGTACCTGACTAGTAAGTATCTTAAAACCTATGGATTGCTATGTCTCCGAAAGAGAATCAAGCATGTGTACAGGGGCATAAACGCAGCAGTGATAGGATTGGAGAGGTTCGGTGAGCAAATGAAGACCCTTTGAAGTCATATTGCATGGTACCCATTCCACGGGTCTCAACTCTCCAGGTTTAAGGTATTCTTCCTTCAGCTAAAACATGCATGTGGAACCCAGAGTATGATCAACCGTGTGATCGGGAGACGTGTTCAAATATGTCTCACTTTTCGTCCCCTGGTACTCGGGTGCAACATTCCAGACGCTTTACTAACACTCTCCCCACTTGGAGAGTCAGTGCCTTTAACCTCCTGTTTGGTCCAGTTTGCAATTTCTGCGGAAGATGAACAGGAATAGGGAGAACCAATGAGAGACTAGCTGGAGGTGTCTGGACGGGCAAATTTAACTCTCATTTCCCACCAGGAAGAGGAATTAAGCAAAGGCTCAGCGTGCCATGCCGGAACCAGATTAGGGCCTGAAGCCATCCTGCGGTGTTGCGGACAGCTCACCAGAAAGCGAGTTGAAGAAAGGAGCTCAGGGGCACTGTAATTCACAAACCTGCAGAGTTATAAATGACAGCTATCGTCCAAAAATATACTGAAGTAAGGCTGCCAAGAGGACTTGAATGCGGGGCAGAATTGCAGGAAACCGATTTCAGGAGGTAGACTGGAATTGCATTGAAAGCATAGGAAAAGAGGCAGAACGTCCACAATGATGCACTTGGCCAAAAAGGGCGTATGCGTTTTTTCCTGAATATATTCAGGAAAAAACGCATACGCACTTTTTGGCCAACCAAGCAAGCTTGCAAAGGAAATCTGCACTACAATGAAGTCTCACTTCCCCCCGGTCAAAAGGGCCATCTGAAAAATGTGTAAAATCCAGAAAGGCAGGACAGGCCATGGAGAACTGGGAGCCTTGTTATGCTGATGGGCGGGATGTAAATTGCCAACAGACACTCGGGAGAAGTGTATGGTGTTTCCTGAAACATCTAAAAAACAAAGTAACAGAGCCTAGGGCACTTCCACTTATGGTCCTATAGCTTAGGGAAATTAAAATCAAAAAGACACAACCACCCCAAAGTTTGGGGTCCCTCTGTTTACAAGAACCTCGTTTACAGTACAAGTTCAACATCGCAGCAAGTGAAAAATGGATAAAGAAGTTGTGGTATTTACTTACAAAGCAATATCACTCAGCAATGAAATCTATGTCATCAGGCCCGTAGCAGCATAATGAGTGGATTCAGGTACGATGATTCTAACTGAAATAAGTCACACAGAAAAAGAAACATCATAAGATATCAGTAATACACGGAATGTAAACTTGGCTACACAGGAACTGAATTCCAAAACAGAACAGGGTCTCAAGTTTAGAAAACCAACTTAAGCCTGCTTAAGGGGGAATGTGAGTTGGGGTGCTGCATAAAAGCAGAGTTTGAAATTAGCACAGATACCGTTCCATAAGCCAAATATGTAATAGACAAGACCTACCCCTTGCTCAACGAAATGGATTCAACAATGAGGTATCACCTCACACCTGGTAGTATAGGCATCATAGAAAATCTACAAACAAAAAATGCTGGAAAGGGTGTGGAGAAAAGGAACCCTCTTCCACTATTGTTGGGAATATAAATTGATACAGTCATTATGGAGAACAATATGGAATTTCTTAAGAAACTAACAATAGAATTACCATATGATACAGCAATCCCAGTACTGGACATATACCCAGACAAAACCATAAATCAAAAAGAGTCATTCACCGCAATGTTCATTGCATCACTATTTACAATATCGAGGTAATGTAAGCAACCTAAATGCTCACAGACAGACGAATGCATAAAGCTGTGGTACATATATAAAATGGAATATTACTAAGCCATGAAAAGGAATGAAATTGGGTCATTTGTAGAGACGTCGATGGATCTAGAGACTGTCATACAGAGTGAAGTAAGTCAGAAAGAGAAAAACAAATCTTGTATATTCATGCATATATGTGGAACCTAGAAAAACTGTACAGATTAACCATTTTGCAAGGCATAAATAGAGCAACAGATGTAGACAACAAACGTATGGACAACAAGGGGGGAAAGCTGTTGGGGGGGTGGTGGTGGGAGGAGTTGAGAGACTGGGATTGGCATGTATACATTTATATGTATAAAATAGATAACCAATAAGAACCTGCTGTATAAAAATATAAAATAAAATTCAAAATTAAAAAGAAATAAAATTTAAAAAATAAAACAGAAAAAACAATTATTCCCTGCACATACATGTATTCATATGAATAAATTATTTCCATGCTTATATCTGTAAATACAAAAAAGAGGAATAAAATCTACCTTGAACCAAAAACGAAAAAGAGAAAAAAAACACAGAACCCACCAGTTACACAGAGGAAAACCGTATCAGGGCACTTGCTCCAGTTGTAAACAATTCTGAAGTTGGTCAGTGGTGGGGAATCGTCTCCCATTCAGCCAGCAGCCCCCACGCAACAAGCGTCCTCATTGCAAAGCTGGGGCACCGTGCCGAGGCATCTGTGAGTAAACGTGAGCTGAGCCCCAGGCCAGTTGCTGCTGAACTATTCCCACCCGTCCCAGGTAAAACACCTGAATATATACAAGGACTTGAAAGCCTAGAGGAAGGGCCATAGAGCCACACGAGTGACAGCATGCCGGCCGACTTGGTGCCTGCAGGCCAGCCAGGATGGTCCTGGCCCTGGGTGCTCTTCTGGAAGATTTCCATTTCCCTGCCTGAGATACCCGTCCTGTCCCTGCCCCCACTGCTTTTTTCCTTCCTCACCTCTGCCCAGGGAGAAATTCCAGCAGCAGGTATGGGTGACACATCCTCTTCTTTAGCAGGTGGCAGCCTGGCAACTGCTGCAGAAAGTCCAGCAGAGCCCCACTCACACTGGGCCACCCACAAAGCCGTGGCCTCTCACTCCCTCCCACCAGCCCAGCCCCGAGACTGCTGACAGGGCAGAGAAAATGGTGTCAGGCACGGCTGCAGGGGCTCTTGCTGCCTGGAGTGGTATTTATATTGATCTCAACCCAGGCACACCTGGGGAGGGCTGGCCGGCACGGTAAGGCTGCCCAGGTCAGCCAATCATCACCCCTCAGGGGCTCAAAGTTGCAGAAAATGGAACTTGCTGAACCGGCCAGGTCCAAGGAACAGGTGTGGGCTCCTGAGAGTCAGGATAGACAAGAGGCTGCAGCTTTGGCTTGTTTTCTAATCATTTTATCTGGCCCATGAGTGGGAGACAACTTCAAGAAAACCCTCTCCTAATGAGAGGAACCCAGGAGTCAGGGAGAGGAGGGGTGGGTGGTGGTTGGAGACAGAGGCCTGGTGCCCCGGGTGCAGTGGAAGTCTCTGGAAGACCAGGTGGAGGGAGGCCTCACGGAGTGATGCCCAGGGTCACAGACCTGTCGCAGCTGCTGTTTGTTAGTTCAAGTCCTGCTCTGAGGTGCTCTGTGTCAGCTCTGAGCGACAGGTGAGCTGGGGGTGCTCTGCAATGAGGGCTATGTGCACGGTTCCTGTGTGCCCAGCCCTGCCACGGTACCTGCAAGGGTAGCTCTGTATCCTGGGAGGGGCCTGACCACGAGAGCCCCGTGGGCTGGGGTGGGGGTGGGGTACCTGCCCAGGTGAGCTCCATATTCTGCGATTGGTCTGACCACGAGAGACCCATGGGCTGCTGGGGACCTGGTAAAGGATGTCAGGACAGTCAGTGAAGCCACCAAGGATATACCTCCAGTTGCTCCTAATTCCTACACCCTGCTGGTCATTCTACCAACCACCAGGACATGGTATTCTGTATTAGTCTTCAATGATGCATTCTTTTGTATTCCATTAGTCCCAGAGTCACAAGAAATTTTGCCTTGTGAGTGGCAGGACTCAACATACAACTAAAACAATACTTCCGGGCCGTCTGGCCCCAAGGGTGCAAAAATTCCCACACCATCTTTGGGGAAAGCTTAGCTAAAGACCTAAAAGTTCTGCCTCTGGAAAAGGAAACCCTCCTTCAATATGCAGACGACATTCTGATCGCCAGCCCTACTAAGGAGGCCTCTGAACTACCAAGCCAATAAAGGATAGAAGTTGTCCAAGAAAAAGCTCAAATATCACAGACTGCAGTGACCTGCCTGGGCTTCATTCTCACAGAAGGTCAGAGAAGCCCATCCCAGGAAAGGGAAGAAACCGTTTTCAGCCTTACCCCTTTCTAAAACAAGAAGACAGCCTGGGGAGGCCAGGGTTTGCTGCTTCTGGATCCCTAACTACAGTCTACTAGCTGGGCCTCTATATGAAACACTGAAAGGAAAAGATGATGATCCTTTTGAATAGAATCCAGAAGTGGCTTTTCAAGAATGGAAAGAGCAGTCAATTCAGACCCTTGCCCTGGAACTCCCTAATTTAGCTAAACCCTTTGACCTTTACATTCCCGGTGAAAGGTGAATCACCATTGGAGAATTAGTGCAAAAACTGGGACCACTTGAAATGGAACAATGCAAGAATGCCATCCAGGTAGGATAAACTACGGTCACTAAGGGGCTTGGCCCACTGCCACATCTGGCCAAGATACTGGCGGTATCTAAAAACCTGGAAATCAGCAGCCCAAAAGGCCACCTCCCTCCTAAGGGAAAAGGACCCAACGTGGTGATCCTAACCACCAACCATGCCCTGAAGTTGCAGGGTTCGCTCCGTGGGCACACCGACCTCGAGTGAGGAGGCCCTCCAACTCCAACATCCAGAGAGATAACCGGGGGCAACAGGGCACCATGACGACTCGTGTGAACATCACTTGACCTGGAGTTTCTCTCATAAAACAACAAGAGTGTGTCCCAAAAGAGTAGACTACTGCTTGCAGGACTTACTGCACCCAGAGGGGAGCTAATAATCTTGGCGGGGGAACAGTATACCACACTGTCACCATAGAAAAGCCTACAGACACCGTGATGATGGTGGCCAATAAGACCGGCTGGACTCCTGTTTACTTCAAAAGGCTGTTGACTCAGTGGCCATCATGGTCCTTGATCACCACTGACCCTGGACTGTCTGGGAGTTGAGCGGGCAGGGCTCTGACACCTGGTGCTGTTTGTACGTTAATTCAGGGGCCTAATTGAAGAAAGCGCAGACTACTGGTCAGAGCATCTAGGCTGGCAGAAACGGTCAGCCTAAGGTGGCCGAACAAATGTGGGGCGGGGTGAAACCGGCCCCCACAGCGTCTCTGCACATCTCTTTCCTGGACCCTTAAAGGTCATTAGAATCTATAACACTTCCAATGCTGGTGCTCAGGCGGACGAGCAGGGAGACAGGGGTCCTGGGGACAATCAACGTCACCGGGAGGCTGCTGGGGAGAAGCTCTGACCCTCGCCCCAGGGTATGAGGGCTCCCAACTCAGCACTCAGCAGTTACAGAAGAAGGGTCTGCACCCTCAGCACTCCAAGAATGAGGAACGGGACAAAAGGCAGAGGAGGGGTTTGTCCCCAGCAAAGCCCATTAAAAATCCCTGGGAGATAAAAATAGAATCTGGGCAATAAAGTCAAGTCTAACCTTTTTTATCCTTTGTGCTTTGTCTAATTTCACGTGCTCCTAGGGTCCCGCATGCAGAGGTTCCACACCCGGCACTTCAGACCAGATTTCCTAGTGCAGAATGGCTGGGTCGACACCTCAGCTCCTGGGGCCCAGTGCAGACTCCACGATATAGAGCCTGAGCTACAGCCAACCCGGCCCTCGAGAGCTCCGCCACCTCCCTCCCTCCCACTGACTCTGACAGGATCTCTACACAGCAGCCCAGCCCACAGCCCACGGGGTAGTGCATGCTCTCACCTCTCCATTCTCTGAGCAAAATATAAAATTTCCTTTGCTTGTGAACCAAACTCAGTCTCGATCTGTTGGCCCCAATGACACTGGGCAGGGGGACACTCGTTGGGGTCCACTCTGGAGGATCAGTAACAGAAATTGAGACTATTGTAACCTCAATGAACAGATGTGTGAGCCAAACTGTAGTTAACATAGAACAGTGTATAAGGCTCGGGTAAAATAAGATGTTTTTAACACTTCCATTTGATATTTCCATCACTTTTTATAAGCAAGTTCAGTGAAAAGGTTTGTCTTATTTGTCAGGTCAATATTAGAGAAACGAAGTGATTTCTTTCCAAGGATGTACATCTAATAATCTTGGTTAAACCTTCAATCTTGTTTTAAATGCTTTTCCATTGAAAATGATACCTCTCTTTCAGCTCCCCCATTTCTGAGAAGTATAAAATCTTATAATTTATTATTACCAAAGGGGAAAGGTGGGAGGAGGGATAAATTAACAGTTTGGAATTAACACATACACACTGCTATGTATAAAATAGATCATCAACAAGGAACTACTGTATAGCACAGGGAACTACACTCAACATTTTGCAATAACCTATAAGGGGAAATAATCTGAAAAAGAATAGATATTTTTATTGACATCATCTATCAATGACAGTTAAAGTGTAGCCTAAGGGAAGCTGGTGGTGAGTGCTTCTGACCCTGAAGACTTCAATCATCTAAAGTTTGGACTCTGCCTACTTCCCAAGGCCCTTAATGAACATATGTGTAGCCGTAGCTTAAAAACTTCCCCAGTTTGGGTTTCGGGGAGACACTGATTTTGAAAAAGCCCTGGTGTTCTCCTTACATGAATGGGACTCTTCCTACTGCTAAAACATGTCTGTCACACCCAGAGGATGGTATACCGTCTGATCGGGAAGAGTTTGGAAAAGGCATCTCATCTCCTCATCTCCTGGTGCTCGGGTTCACCCCTCCAGCGTCTTTACTAACAGTCTCCCCACTTGGAGATGTCAGCACTGTCAACATCCTGTTGCGTACAGTTTGGAATTTGTCCAGAGGATGAAGCGGAAGGATGAGGAACAAAGAGAGACAAGTCCTAGGTGTTCAGACAGGCACATGTCACTCTAATTTCCAATCAGGAAGACGAATTGACCAAAGGCTAGGGTTGCCCATGGAAACAGTATAGGGCTTGAGGAAATCCCGCTGCTTTGTGGCCAGTTCCCATAAACACAAGTTGAACAATGGAACTCAGGGGCAGTAAAATTCACAAAACTGCAGAGTTGAAAATATCCATCACTGAAAAATGTCTTGAGGAAAGTCAGAGAAAAGGACTTGTAAGCAAGGGAGAATGGCAGGAAAGGGATTTGAGGAGGTAGAAAGGACTCGCCATTAAGCACAAGAAAAGGAGCTGAACATTGCCAACATTGCAGTTGGCCAAAAAGGGTGTATGCGTTTTTTTCTGTATATATTCAAGAAAAGGGCATACACTTTTTTAGCCAACCAAACAGGTGGGCACTGGAAGTCAATACTACAAAAGATATCACTTCGCATCAGTCAGAAGAGCCATCCTCATAAAGCGTAAACAACAGAAATGCAGGACAGGGCAAGGAGAAGAGGGAGCCCTGTGAGACTTATAGTGGAAATGTATATTGCCAACGGCCATTCTGGAGAAGTGTATTGTGTTTACTAAAGCATCTAAAAAATGAGCTACAGAGCATAGGGCACTTGCACTCATGGGCGTATATCTTGGGAAAAACAAAAATCGAGAGGACACAGGCACCCCAATGTTTACCCCCTCTCTGTTTAAAAGATCCTCGACTAGGATATAACTTAAATGTCTCTGGAGGGAAAAAATGGATAGAGATGTGGTACTTAGGTAGAGTGGAATATTATTCAGCCTGGAAATCAATGAAATATGGCCAGTTGTAACAACTCCAGAGGAGTTACGTATGATCATTCTAAGTGACAGAATTCAAAAAGAAAAAGACACATATCATAAGATATCACTTAAAGGTGGAATCCAAAATGGCTACACATGAAATAAATTACAAAACAAAAACATAGTCAAATATGTAGAAAACACGCATAAGGCTGCTAAACGGGAAAGGTGGGGAGGGGTGAGGCATCATCCAGGAGGTTGAAATTAGCAAAGATACCATTCCAAATACCAAACTGATAATCAACAAGGCCTACACGGTAGCTAAAAGAACTGCACTCAGCACACTCAAGTCACCGGAAAAGAATATATACGACTGGTAAGAATCTGAAAAAGAATTTATTGATGTCTCTCTGTACGTGAATCAAGTGGATGTACAGCAGCAAGAAACAGAGCTTGGAAAATCAGCTGTAACCAATATAGTAATAAATTGAAAAAAATAAACGACAGAGAGACAGAGAAAACCTCTTACAACTTTTCCTCAGGGACGGTGATGCAACATGGATTGAACACATCTAGACCCACAGCAGGATGAGACATAAGGCTGGAAACTGTTTGCACTAAGAGAAATGTGAGGTTGGGTGAGGAAATGCACACCCTTTAAAGTAATACTACCTGGTACCCATTCAATGGGTCCCAAATCTGCAGGTTCAAGGGATCTTCCTACAGCTAAAACATGCATGGAAAACCCAGAGGACTGTACACCATGTGATCGGGAGATGTGTCTAAAATGCACCTCATTTATCCTCTCCTGGTGCTCCTGTTCACCATTCCAGCCACGTTACTTAGAATCTCCCCACGTGGAGAATCAGCACATTTCAAATTCTGTTTCACACATTTTGCAAATTGTGAGGAGGATGAACGGGAAGAGGGGGAACCAATGAGAGAATAGTTGTAGGGGTTTGGACGGGCACATATCACTCTAATTTCCCATTAAGAATAAGAATTAAAGAAAGGCTCAGCCTGCCTCGCCGGAGCCAAAATAGGGCCTGAAGCAATCCTGCGGGTTTGAGGCCAGCTCACAAAAGAGCAACTTAAAAATGGAGCTCAGGGTCACTGCAATTCACAAACCTGCAGAGTTATAAATGAAAACTAACGTCCAAAAATATGTTGAGGTAAGGCAAAGAAGAGGATCTGAATGCAAGACAGAATTGCAAGAAACAGATTTCAAGAGATAGATTGGACTCGTCTTTCACGCACATGAAAAGCGGCAGAATTTCGACAATGATGCAGTTGGCCCAAAAGGGCGTATGCGTTTTTTCCTGATTATATCCAGGAAAAAACGCATACGCACTTTATGGGCAACGAAGCAAGCAAGCAATGCAAATGTGCACAACAAAGAAGTCTCACTTCCCACCGGTCAAAAGGGCCATCCTAAAAAATTGTAAAAACCAGAAATGCAGGACAGGCCATGGAGAACAGGGAGCCTTTATACGCTGATGGGCAGTGTGTGAACTGCCGAGAGCCACTCTGGAGAAGTGTATGGTGGTTCCTAAATCATCTAAAAAACAGAGCTACAGAGCATAGGACACTTCCAATCATGGGAGTATATCTAGGGAAGTCTAAAAATCAACAAGACACAAGCACACCACAGTTTAGGGCTACTCTGTTTACAAGAACCTCAACTTCAGTACACCTTAAATATCCCAGGAAAGAGAACAATGGATAAAGAAGATGTGGTACTTATGTACAATGGAATATCTCTTCACCATGAAATCAATGTAATAAGGCTAGTAGAAGGATAAAGAGTGGATTTAGGTCCGATAATACTACTTGAAATAAGTCAAACAGAAAAAGAAACATATCATAAGATATCACTTATAGAGGGAGGGTAAATATGGCTGCACAAGAAATGAATTACAGAACAGAACAGTGTCTCACATTTAGAAAACACACTTATGTCAGCTTAAGGGGAAAGGAGAGGTGGGGTGATGCATAAAACCAGAGTTTGAAATTAGCACAGATACCGTTCAATAAACGAAATAGGTATTAGACAAGATCTACACCTTGCTCAATGAACTGGCCTCAACACACCCTATACACCGCAGAGAAATATATCTGAGTAATAAGAATCTTAAAACCCATGTATTGATATATCTCCATAAGGGAATCAAGTGTGTGCAGAGCGGCACAAACACAGCAGTGAAAATGAGCTAAACCCCATTATAGAAATAAATTTTAAAAACAAAACGCTGAAACAATGAAAGAGAGAAAAATTCTTACAAAATTCGCTCAGGGGCTGTGATGCAACCTGGATTGACCACATATAAACCCACAGCTGGATAAGACATAAGGCTGGACACTTGGGGCTGAGAGGATTGGTGAGCTTTGGTGAGCAACTGCCGAAAGTTTAATGCAATACTTCATGCTACTCATTCCAAGGGTCCCAACACTCCAGGTTGAAGGGAATCTTCCTACAGCTAAACCATGCTTGGGAAACCCAGCGACTGGTATACCATATGATCGGGAAAGGTTTCTAAAACACACCTCATTTTTCCTCTCCTGGGGCTCCGGATCGACATTCCAGCCGCTTTACTAACAACATCCCCACATGGAGAGTCAATGCCTTTAAGTTCTGGTATCGCACAGTCTGCAGTTAGTGCGGAGGATGAATGGGAATAGGGGGAACCAGTGAGAAACTAGCTGTAGCGGTTTCAATGGGCACATGTCACTCTAATTTCACATCAGTAAGAAGAATTAACCAAAGGCACAGCAAGGTGCCCCAGAAGAAGAATAGAGCTTCAAGGAATCCTGTGGTTATGGGGCAAGATCACAAAAATAAGAGCTGAAAAATGGAGCTAAGGGCCACTGCAATTCAAAAACCTGCAGAGTTATAAAGGCCAACTATTTTCAAAAAATATATTGAGGAAAGGCTATGAAGAAGCATTGAAAGCAAGGCAGAATTGCAGGAAACCGATTTCAGGAGGTACACTGGAATTGCATTTAAAACATATGAAGAGAGTCAGAACCTCGACAGTGATGCACTTGGCCAAAAAGGGCGTATGTGTTTTTTCCTGAATATAGTCAGGAAAAAACGCATACACACTTTTTGGCCAACCAAGCAAGCTTGCAAAGGAAATCTGCACTACAATGAAGTCTCACTTTCCCCTGGTCAAAAGGGCCATCTGAAAAAAGTGTAAAATCCATAAAGGCACGACAGGCCATGGAGAACTGGGAGCCTTCTTCTGCTGATGGGCGGGATGTAAATTGCCAACAGCCACTCTGGAGAAGTGTATGGTGTTTCCTGAAACATCTAAAAAACAAAGCAACAGAGCCTAGGGCACTTCCACTTATGGTCCTATAGTTTAGGGAAATTAAAATCAAAAAGACACAGCCACCCCAAAGTTTGGGATGGCTCTGTTTACAAGAACCTCATATACGGTACAAGTTCAATATCGCAGAAAGTGAAAAATGGATAAAGAAGTTGTGGTACTTATGTACAATGCAATATCACTCAGCAATGAAATCTATGTCATCAGGCCCGTAGCAGCATAATGAGTGGATTAAGTACGATGAATCTAACTGAAATAAGTCACACAGAGAAAGAAACATCATAAGATATCACTAATACACGGAATGTAAACTTGGCTACACAGGAACTGAATTCCAAAACAGAACAGGGTCTCAAATTTAGAAAACCAACTTATGCTTGCTTAAGGGGAAAGGTGAGTTGGGGTGCTGCATAAAACCAGAGATTGAAATGAGCACAGATAAAGTTCTATAAGCCAAATATGGAATAGACAAGAGCTACTCCTTGCTCAACGAAATGGACTCAACACCCCATATTCAACGCCTAGGAATATACCTGCCTAGTAAGAATCATAAAAGCTATGGATTTATATATCTCTGTAAGAGAATCAAGAGTGTGTACAGCGGCATTAAAGCAGTGAAAATCAGCTAAATCCCATATTAAAAATAAATTTCTTAAACAAAACAAAATGACAGTGAAATAGAGAGCAATACTTAAGTTATTCATTCAAGGCCTCTGAGGCAACCTGCAGTTACCATATCTACACCCAGAGCTGGGTGACACATAAGGCTGGACACTTGGGGCTCATAAGATTGGTGAGGTTCAGTGAGCAAATGCAGACCCTTTGAAGTCATATTGCATGGTACCCATTCCATGGGTCTCAACTCTCCAGGTTTAAGGGATTCTTCCTTCAGCTAAAACATGCATGTGGAACCCAGAGTATGATCCACTGTGTGATCGAGAACCGTGTTCAAATGTGTCTCACTTTTCGTTCCCTGGTACTCGGGTGCAACATTCCAGACGCTTTACTAACACTCTCCTCACTTGGAGAGTGAGTGCCTTTAACCTCCTGTTTGGCCCAGTTTGCAATTTCTGCGGAAGATGAACAGGAATAGGGAGAACCAATGAGAGACTAGCTGGAGGTGTCTGGACGGGCAAATTTAACTGTCATTTCCCACAGGGAAGAGGAATAAACCAAAGGCTCAGCGTGCCGTTTCGGAACCAGATTAGGGCCTGAAGCCATCCTGCGGTGTTGCGGCCAGCTCACAAGAAAGTGAGTTGAAGAAAGGAGCTCAGGGGCACTGTAATGCACAAACCTGCAGAGTTATAAATGACAGCTATCGTCCAAAAATATACTGAAGTAAGGCTGCCAAGAGGACTTGAAAACGGGGCAGAATTGCAGGAAACCGATTTCAGGAGGTAGACTGGAATTGCATTGAAAGCATAGGAAAAGAGGCAGAGCGTCCACAATGATGCACTTGGCCAAAAAGGGCGTATGCGTTTTTTCCTGAATATATTCAGGAAAAAACGCATACGCCCTTTTTGGCCAACCAAGCAAGCTTGCAAAGGAAATCTGCACGACAATGAAGTCTCACATCCCTCCGGTCAAAAGGGCCATCTGAAAAAAGTGTAAAATCCAGAAAGGCAGGACAGGCCATGGAGAACTGGGAGCCTTGTTATGCTGATGGGCGGGATGTAAATTGCCAACAGCCACTTGGGAGAAGTGTATGGTGTTTCCTGAAACATCTAAAAAACAAAGCAACAGAGCCTAGGGCACTTCCACTTATGGTCCTATAGCTTAGGGAAATTTAAATCAAAAAGACACAGCCACCCCAAAGTTTGGAACGGCTCTGTTTACAAGAACCTCATTTACAGTACATGTTCAACATCGCAGAAAGTGAAAAATGGATAAAGAACTTCTGGTATTTACTTACAAAGCAATATCACTCAGCAATGAAATCTATGTCATCAGGCCCTTAGCAGCACAATGAGTGGATTCAGGTATGATGATTCTAACTGAAATAAGTCACACAGAAAAAGAAACATCATAAGATATCAGTAATACACGGAATGTAACCTTGGCTACACAGGAACTGAATTACAGAACAGAACAGGGTCTCAAATTTAGAAAACCAACTTATGCTTGCTTAAGGGTAAAGGTGAGTTGGGGTGCTGCATAAAACCAGAGACTGAAATGAACACAGATAAAGTTCCTTAAGCCAAATATGGAATAGACAAGGGCTACTCCTTGCTCAATGAAATGGACTCAACACCGCACATTAAATGCCTAAGAATGTACCTGACTAGTAAATATCTTAAAACCTATGGATTGCTATGTCTACGAAAGAGAATCAAGCATGTGTACAGGGGCATAAACGCAGCAGTGATAGGATTGGAGAGGTTCGGTGAGCAAATGAAGACCCTTTGAAGTCATATTGCATGGTACCCATTCCACGGGTCTCAACTCTCCAGGTTTAAGGTATTCTTCCTTCAGCTAAAACATGCATGTGGAACCCAGAGTATGATCAACCGTGTGAACGGGAGACGTGTTCAAATATGTCTCAGTTTTCCTCCCCTGGTACTCAGGTGCAACATTCCAGACGCTTTACTAACACTCTCCCCACTTGGAGAGTCAGCGCCTTTAACCTCCTGTTTGGCCCAGTTTGCAATTTCTGTGGAAGATGAACAGGAATAGCGAGAACCAATGAGAGACTAGCTGGAGGTGTCTGGACGGGCAAATTTAACTCTCATTTCCCACCAGGAAGAGGAAATAACCAAAAGCTCAGCGTGCCGTGCCGGAACCAGATTAGGGCCTGAAGCCATCCTGCGGTGTTGCGGCCAGCTCACAAGAAAGCGAGTTGAAGAAAGGAGCTCAGGGGCACTGTAATGCACAAACCTGCAGAGTTATAAATGACAGCTATCGTCCAAAAATATACTGAAGTAAGGCTGCCAAGAGGACTTGAAAGCGGGGCAGAATTGCAGGAAACCGATTTCAGGAGGTAGACTGGAATTGCATTGAAAGCATAGGAAAAGAGGCAGAACGTCCACAATGATGCACTTGGCCAAAAAGGGCGTATGCGTTTTTTCCTGAATATATTCAGGAAAAAACGCATACGCCCTTTTTGGCCAACCAAGCAAGCTTGCAAAGGAAATCTGCACTACAATGAAGTCTCACTTCCCCCCGGTCAAAAGGGCCATCTGAAAAAAGTGTAAAATCCAGAAAGGCAGGACAGGCCATGGAGAACTGGGAGCCTTGTTATGCTGATGGGCGGGATGTAAATTGCCAACAGACACTCGGGAGAAGTGTATGGTGTTTCCTGAAACATCTAAAAAACAAAGCAACAGAGCCTAGGGCACATCCACTTATGGTCCTATAGCTTAGGGAAATTAAAATCAAAAAGACACAGCCACCCCAAAGTTTGGGACGCCTCTGTTTACAAGAACCTCGTTTACCATACAAGTTCAATATCACAGAAAGTGAAAAATGGATAAAGAACTTGTGGTACTTACGTACAATGCAGTATGACTCAGCAGTGAAATCTATGTCATCAGGCCCGTAGCAGCATAATGAGTGGATTCAGGTACGATGATTCTAACTGAAATAAGTCACACAGAAAAAGAAACATCATAAGATATCACTAATACACGGAATGTAAACTTGGTTACACAGGAACTGAATTCCAAAACAGAACAGGGTCTCAAATTTAGAAAACCAACTTATGCTTGCTTAAGGAGAAAGGAGAGTTGGGGTGCTGCATAAAACCAGAGATTGAAATGAGCACAGATAAAGTTCTTAAGCCAAATATGGAATAGACAAGAGCTACTCCTTGCTCAACGAAATGGACTCAATTCCCCATATTAAACGCCTAAGAATGTACCTGACTAGTAAGTATCTTAAAACCTATGGATAGCTATGTCTCCGAAAGAGAATCAAGCATGTGTACAGGGGCATAAACGCAGCAGTGATAGGATTGGAGAGGTTCGGTGAGCAAATGAAGACCCTTTGAAGTCATATTGCATGGTACCCATTCCACGGGTCTCAACTCTGCAGGTTTAAGGTATTCTTCCTTCAGCTAAAACATGCATGTGGAACCCAGAGTATGATCAACCGTGTGAACGGGAGACGTGTTCAAATATGTCTCAGTTTTCCTCCCCTGGTACTCGGGTGCAACATTCCAGACACTTTATTAACACTCTCCCCACTTGGAGAGTCAGCGCCTTTAACCTCCTGTTTGGCCCAGTTTGCAATGTCTGCGTAAGATGAACAGGAATAGCGAGAACCAATGAGAGACTAGCTAGAGGTGTCTGGACGGGCAAATTTATCTCTCATTTCCCACCAGGAAGAGTAATTAACCAAAGGCTCAACGTGCCGTGCCGGAACCAGACTAGGGCCTGAAGCCATCCTGTGGTGTTGCAGCAAGCTCACAAGAAAGCGAGTTGAAGAAAGGAGCTCAGGGGCACTGTAATTCACAAACCTGCAGAGTTATAAATGACAGCTATCGTCCAAAAATATACTGAAGTAAGGCTGCCAAGAGGACTTGAAAGCGGGGCAGAATTGCAGGAAACCGATTTCAGGAGGTAGACTGGAATTGCATTGAAAGCATAGGAAAAGAGGCAGAGCGTCCACAATGATGCACTTGGCCAAAAAGGGTGTATGCGTTTTTTCCTGAATATATTCAGGAAAAAACGCATACGCCCTTTTTCGCCAACCAAGCAAGCTTGCAAAGGAAATCTGCACTACAATGAAGTCTCACTTCCCCCCGGTCAAAAGGGCCATCTGAAAAAAGTGTAAAATCCAGAAAGGCAGGACAGGCCATGGAGAACTGGGAGCCTTGTTATTCTGATGGGCAGGATGTAAATTGCCAACAGACACTCGGGAGAAGTGTATGGTGTTTCCTGAAACATCTAAAAAACAAAGCAACAGAGCCTAGTGCACTTCCACTTATGGTCCTATAGCTTAGGGAAATTAAAATCAAAAAGACACAGCCACCCCAATGTTTGGGACGCCTCTGTTTACAAGAACCTCGTTTACCGTACAAGTTCAATATCACAGCAAGTGAAAAATGCATAAAGAACTTGTGGTACTTACGTACAATGCAGTATCACTCAGCAATGAAACCTATGTCATCAGGCCCGTAGCAGCATAATGAGTGGATTCCGGTACGATGATTCTAACTGAAGTAAGTCACACAGAAAAAGAAACATCATAAGATATCACTAATACACGGAATGTAAACTTGGTTACACAGGAACAGAATTCCAAAACAGAACAGGGTCTCAAATTTAGAAAAGCAACTTATGCTTGCTTAAGGGGAAAGGTGAGTTGGGGTGCTGCATAAAACCAGAGATTGAAATGAGCACAGATAAAGTTCCTTAAGCCAAATATGGAATAGACAAGAGCTACTCCTTGCTCAACGAAATGGACTCAACACCCCATATTAAACGCCTAAGAATGTACCTGACTAGTAAGTATCTTAAAACCTATGGATTGCTATGTCTCCGAAAGAGAATCAAGCGTGTGTACAGGGGCATAAATGCAGCAGTGATAGGATTGGAGAGGTTCGGTGAGCAAATGAAGACCCTTTGAAGTCATATTGCATGGTTCCCATTACACGGGTCTCAACTCTCTAGCTTTAAGGTATTCTTCCTTCAGCTAAAACATGCATGTGGAACCCAGAGTATAATCAACCGTGTGAACGGGAGACGTGTTCAAATATGTCTCAGTTTTCCTCCCCTGGTACTCGGGTGCAACACTCCAGACGCTTTACTAACACTCTCCCCACTTGGAGAGTCAGTGCCTTTAACCTCCTGTTTGGTCCAGTTTGCAATTTCTGCGGAAGATGAACAGGAATAGGGAGAACCAATGAGAGACTAGCTGGAGGTGTCTGGACGGGCAAATTTAACTCTCATTTCCCACCAGGAAGAGGAATTAACCAAAGGCTCAGCGTGCCGTGCTGGAACCAGATTAGGGCCTGTAACCATCCTGCGGTGTTGCGACCAGCTCACAAGAAATCGAGCTGAAGAAAGGAGCTCAGGGGCACTGTAATGCACAAACCTGCAGAGTTATAAATGACAGCTATCGTCCAAAAATATACTGAAGTAAGGCTGCCAAGAGGACTTGAAAGCGGGGCAGAATTGCAGGAAACCGATTTCAGGAGGTAGACTGGAATTGCATTGAAAGCATAGGAAAAGAGGCAGAACGTCCACAATGATGCACTTGGCCAAAAAGGGCGTATGCGTTTTTTCCTGAATATATTCAGGAAAAAACGCATACGCACTTTTTGGCCAACCAAGCAAGCTTGCAAAGGAAATCTGCACTACAATGAAGTCTCACTTCCCCCCGGTCAAAAGGGCCATCTGAAAAATGTGTAAAATCCAGAAAGGCAGGACAGGCCATGGAGAACTGGGAGCATTGTTATGCTGATGGGCGGGATGAAAATTGCCAACAGCCACTTGGGAGAAGTGTATGGTGTTTCCTGAAACATCTAAAAAACAAAGCAACAGAGCCTAGGGCACTTCCACTTATGGTCCTATAGCTTAGGGAAATTAAAATCAAAAAGACACAGCCACCCCAATGTTTGGGATGGCTCTGTTTACAAGGACCTCAATTACGGTACAAGTTCAATATCGCAGAAAGTGAAAAATGGATAAAGAAGTTGTGGTACTTAGGTACAATGCAGTATCACTGAGCAATGAAATCTGTCATCAGGCCCGTAGCAGCACAATAAGTGGATTCAGGTACGATGATTCTAACTGAAATAAGTCACAGAGAAAAAGAAACATCATAAGATATCACTAATACACGGAATGTAAACTTGGCTACACAGGAAGTGAATTCCAAAACAGAACAGGGTCTCAAATTTAGAAAACCAACTTATGCTTCTTAAGGGGAAAGGTGACTTGGGGTGCTGCATAAAACCAGAGATTGAAATGAGCACAGATAAAGTTCCTTAAGCCAAATATGGAATAGACAAGAGGTACTCCTTGCTCAACGAAATGGACTCAACTCCCCATATTAAACGCCTAAGAATGTACCTGACTAGTAAGTATCTCAAAACCTAGGAATTGCTATGTCTCCAAAAGAGAATCAAGCGTGTTTACTGGGGCATAAATGCAGCAGTGATAGGATTGGAGAGGTTCGGTGAGCAAATGAAGACCCTTTGAAGTCATATTGCATGGTACTCATTCCACGGGTCTAAACTCTCCAGGTTTAAGGTATTCTTCCTTCAGCTAAAACATGCATGTGGAACCCAGAGTATGATCAACCGTGTGATCGGGAGACGTGTTCAAATATGTCTCACTTTTCGTCCCCTGGTACTCGGGTGCAACATTCCAGACGCTTTACTAACACTCTCCCCACTTGGAGAGTCAGTGCCTTTAACCTCCTGTTTGGCCCATTTTGCAATTTCTGCGGAAGATGAACAGGAATAGGGAGAACCAATGAGAGACTAGCTGGAGGTGTCTGAATGGGCAAATTTAACTCTCATTTCCCACTAGGAAGAGGAATTAACCAAAGGCTCAGCGTGCCGTGCCGGAACCAGACTAGGGCCTGAAGCAATCCTGCGGTGTTTCGGCCAGCTCACAAGAAAGCGAGTTGAAGAAAGGAGCTCAGGGGCTCTGTAATTCACAAACCTGCAGAGTTATAAATGACAGCTATCGTCCAAAAATATACTGAAGTAAGGCTGCCAAGAGGACTTGAAAGCGCGGCAGAATTGCAGGAAACCGATTTCAGGAAGTAGACTGGAATTGCATTGAAAGCATAGGAAAAGAGGCAGAACGTCTACAATGATGCACTTGGCCAAAAAGGGCGTATGCGTTTTTTCCTGAATATATTCAAGAAAAAACGCATACGCACTTTTTGGCCAACCAAGCAAGCTTGCAAAGGAAATCTGCACTACAATGAAGTCTCACTTCCCCCCGGTCAAAAGGGCCATCTGAAAAAAGTGTAAAACGCAGAAAGGCAGAACAGGCCATGGAGACCTGGGAGCCTTGTTATGCTGATGGGCGGGATGTATATTGCCAACAGACACACGGGAGAAGTGTATGGTGTTTCCTGAAACATCTAAAAAACAAAGCAACAGAGCCTATGGCACTTCTACTTATGGTTCTATAGCTTAGGGAAATTAAAATCAAAAAGACACAGCCACCCCAAAATTTGGGACGGCTCTTTTTACAGGAATCTCTTCTGCGGCACAAGTTAAATATCCCAGAGAGCAAATAATGGATAAAGAAGTTGCGGTACTTATGTACAACAGAATACCACACAGCAATGAAATCTATGTCACCAGGCCCGTACCAGCATAATGAGTGGATTGAGGCACGATGATTCTAAGTGAAATAAGTCACACAGAAAAAGAAACATCATAAGGTATCACTAATACACGGAATGTGAACTTGGCTACACATGAACTGAATTACAAAACAGAACAGGGTCTCAAGTTTAGAAAACCAACTTAAGCCTGCTTAAGGGGGAAGGTGAGTTGGGGTGCTGCATAAAAGCAGAGTTTGAAATTAGCACAGATACCGTTCCATAAGCCAAATATGTAATAGACAAGACCTACCCCTTGCTCAACGAAATGGATTCAACAATGAGGTATCACCTCACACCTGGTAGAATAGGCATCATAGAAAATCTACAAACAAAAAATGCTGGAAAGGGTGTGGAGAAAAGGAACCCTCTTCCACTATTGTTGGGAATATAAATTGATACAGTCATTATGGAGAACAATATGGAATTTCTTAAGAAACTAACAATAGAATTACCATATGATACAGCAATCCCAGTACTGGACATATACCCAGACAAAACCATAAATCAAAAAGAGTCATTCACCGCAATGTTCATTGCATCACTATTTACAATATCGAGGTAATGGAAGCAACCTAAATGCCCACAGACAGACGAATGCATAAAGCCGTGGTACATATGTAAAATGGAATATTACTAAGCCATGAAAAGGAATGAAACTGGGTCATTTGTAGAGACGTCGATGGATCTAGAGACTGTCATACAGAGTGAAGTAAGTCAGAAAGAGAAAAACAAATCTTGTATATTCATGCATATATGTGGAACCTAGAAAAACTGTACAGATTAACCATTTTGCAAGGCATAAATAGAGCAACAGATGTAGACAACAAACGTATGGACAATAAGGGGGGAAAGCTGTTGGGGGGGTGGTGGTGGGAGGAGTTGAGAGACTGGGATTGGCATGTATACATTTATATGTATAAAATAGATTACCAATAAGAACCTGCTGTATAAAAATATAAAATAAAATTCAAAATTAAAAAGAAATAAAATTTAAAAAATAAAACAGAAAAAACAATTATTCCCTGCACATACATGTATTCATATGAATAAATTATTTCCATGCTTATATCTGTAAATACAAAAAAGAGGAATAAAATCTACCTTGAACCAAAAACGAAAAAGAGAAAAAAAACACAGAACCCACCAGTTACACAGAGGAAAACCGTATCAGGGCACTTGCTCCAGTTGTAAACAATTCTGAAGTTGGTCAGTGGTGGGGAATCGTCTCCCATTCAGCCAGCAGCCCCCACGCAACAAGCGTCCTCATTGCAAAGCTGGGGCACCGTGCCGAGGCATCTGTGAGTAAACGTGAGCTGAGCCCCAGGCCAGTTGCTGCTGAACTATTCCCACCCGTCCCAGGTAAAACACCTGAATATATACAAGGACTTGAAAGCCTAGAGGAAGGGCCATAGAGCCACACGAGTGACAGCATGCCGGCCGACTTGGTGCCTGCAGGCCAGCCAGGATGGTCCTGGCCCTGGGTGCTCTTCTGGAAGATTTCCATTTCCCTGCCTGAGATACCCGTCCTGTCCCTGCCCCCACTGCTTTTTTCCTTCCTCACCTCTGCCCAGGGAGAAATTCCAGCAGCAGGTATGGGTGACACATCCTCTTCTTTAGCAGGTGGCAGCCTGGCAACTGCTGCAGAAAGTCCAGCAGAGCCCCACTCACACTGGGCCACCCACAAAGCCGTGGCCTCTCACTCCCTCCCACCAGCCCAGCCCCGAGACTGCTGACAGGGCAGAGAAAATGGTGTCAGGCACGGCTGCAGGGGCTCTTGCTGCCTGGAGTGGTATTTATATTGATCTCAACCCAGGCACACTTGGGGAGGGCTGGCCGGCACGGTAAGGCTGCCCAGGTCAGCCAATCATCACCCCTCAGGGGCTCAAAGTTGCAGAAAATGGAACTTGCTGAACCGGCCAGGTCCAAGGAACAGGTGTGGGCTCCTGAGAGTCAGGATAGACAAGAGGCTGCAGCTTTGGCTTGTTTTCTAATCATTTTATCTGGCCCATGAGTGGGAGACAACTTCAAGAAAACCCTCTCCTAATGAGAGGAACCCAGGAGTCAGGGAGAGGAGGGGTGGGTGGTGGTTGGAGACAGAGGCCTGGTGCCCCGGGTGCAGTGGAAGTCTCTGGAAGACCAGGTGGAGGGAGGCCTCACGGAGTGATGCCCAGGGTCACAGACCTGTCGCAGCTGCTGTTTGTTAGTTCAAGTCCTGCTCTGAGGTGCTCTGTGTCAGCTCTGAGCGACAGGTGAGCTGGGGGTGCTCTGCAATGAGGGCTATGTGCACGGTTCCTGTGTGCCCAGCCCTGCCACGGTACCTGCAAGGGTAGCTCTGTATCCTGGGAGGGGCCTGACCACGAGAGCCCCGTGGGCTGGGGTGGGGGTGGGGTACCTGCCCAGGTGAGCTCCATATTCTGCGATTGGTCTGACCACGAGAGCCCCATGGGCTGCTGGGGACCTGGTAAAGGATGTCAGGACAGTCAGTGAAGCCACCAAGGATATACCTCCAGTTGCTCCTAATTCCTACACCCTGCTGGTCATTCTACCAACCACCAGGACATGGTATTCTGTATTAGTCTTCAATGATGCCTTCTTTTGTATTCCATTAGTCCCAGAGTCACAAGAAATTTTGGCTTGTGAGTGGCAGGACTCAACATACAACTAAAACAATACTTCCGGGCAGTCTGGCCCCAAGGGTGCAAAAATTCCCACACCATCTTTGGGGAAAGCTTAGCTAAAGACCTAAAAGTTCTGCCTCTGGAAAAGGAAACCCTCCTTCAATATGCAGACGACATTCTGATCGCCAGCCCTACTAAGGAGGCCTCTGAACTACCAAGCCAATAAAGGATAGAAGTTGTCCAAGAAAAAGCTCAAATATCACAGACTGCAGTGACCTGCCTGGGCTTCATTCTCACAGAAGGTCGGAGAAGCCCATCCCAGGAAAGGGAAGAAACCGTTTTCAGCCTTACCCCTTTCTAAAACAAGAAGACAGCTTAGGGGTTCCTGGGGAGGCCAGGGTTTGCTGCTTCTGGATCCCTAACTACAGTCTACTAGCTGGGCCTCTATATGAAACACTGAAAGGAAAAGATGATGATCCTTTTGAATAGAATCCAGAAGTGGCCTTTCAAGAATGGAAAGAGCAGTCAATTCAGACCCTTGCCCTGGAACTCCCTAATTTAGCTAAACCCTTTGACCTTTACATTCCCGGTGAAAGGTGAATCGCCATTGGAGAATTAGTGCAAAAACTGGGACCACTTGAAATGGAACAATGCAAGAATGCCATCCAGGTAGGATAAACTACGGTCACTAAGGGGCTTGGCCCACTGCCACATCTGGCCAAGATACTGGCGGTATCTAAAAACCTGGAAATCAGCAGCCCAAAAGGCCACCTCCCTCCTAAGGGAAAAGGACCCCACGTGGTGATCCTAACCACCAACCATGCCCTGAAGTTGCAGGGTTCGCTCCGTGGGCACACCGACCTCGAGTGAGGAGGCCCTCCAACTCCAACATCCAGAGAGATAACCGGGGGCAACAGGGCACCATGACGACTCGTGTGAACATCACTTGACCTGGAGTTTCTCTCATAAAACAACAAGAGTGTGTCCCAAAAGAGTAGACTACTGCTTGCAGGACTTACTGCACCCAGAGGGGAGCTAATAATCTTGGCGGGGGAACAGTATACCACACTGTCACCATAGAAAAGCCTACAGACACCGTGATGATGGTGGCCAATAAGACCGGCTGGACTCCTGTTTACTTCAAAAGGCTGTTGACTCAGTGGCCATCATGGTCCTTGATCACCACTGACCCTGGACTGTCTGGGAGTTGAGCGGGCAGGGCTCTGACACCTGGTGCTGTTTGTACGTTAATTCAGGGGCCTAATTGAAGAAAGCGCAGACTACTGGTCAGAGCATCTAGGCTGGCAGAAACGGTCAGCCTAAGGTGGCCGAACAAATGTGGGGCGGGGTGAAACCGGCCCCCACAGCGTCTCTGCACATCTCTTTCCTGGACCCTTAAAGGTCATTAGAATCTATAACACTTCCAATGCTGGTGCTCAGGCGGACGAGCAGGGAGACAGGGGTCCTGGGGACAATCAACGTCACCGGGAGGCTGCTGGGGAGAAGCTCTGACCCTCGCCCCAGGGTATGAGGGCTCCCAACTCAGCACTCAGCAGTTACAGAAGAAGGGTCTGCACCCTCAGGACTCCAAGAATGAGGAACGGGACAAAAGGCAGAGGAGGGGTTTGTCCCCAGCAAAGCCCATTAAAAATCCCTGGGAGATAAAAATAGAATCTGGGCAATAAAGTCAAGTCTAACCTTTTTTATCCTTTGTGCTTTGTCTAATTTCACGTGCTCCTAGGGTCCCGCATGCAGAGGTTCCACACCCGGCACTTCAGACCAGATTTCCTAGTGCAGAATGGCTGGGTCGACACCTCAGCTCCTGGGGCCCAGTGCAGACTCCACGATATAGAGCCTGAGCTACAGCCAACCCGGCCCTCGAGAGCTCCGCCGCCTCCCTCCCTCCCACTGACTCTGACAGGATCTCTACACAGCAGCCCAGCCCACAGCCCACGGGGTAGTGCATGCTCTCACCTCTCCATTCTCTGAGCAAAATATAAAGTTTCCTTTGCTTGTGAACCAAACTCAGTCTCGATCTGTTGGCCCCAATGACACTGGGCAGGGGGACACTCGTTGGGGTCCACTCTGGAGGATCACTAACAGAAATTGAGACTATTGTAACCTCAATGAACAGATGTGTGGGCCAAACTGTAGTTAACATAGAACAGTGTATAAGGCTCGGGTAAAATAAGATGTTTTTAACACTTCCATTTGATATTTCCATCACTTTTTATAAGCAAGTTCAGTGAAAAGGTTTGTCTTATTTGTCAGGTCAATATTAGAGAAACGAAGTGATTTCTTTCCAAGGATGTACATCTAATAATCTTGGTTAAACCTTCAATCTTGTTTTAAATGCTTTTCCATTGAAAATGATACCTCTCTTTCAGCTCCCCCATTTCTGAGAAGTATAAAATCTTATAATTTATTATTACCAAAGGGGAAAGGTGGGAGGAGGGATAAATTAACAGTTTGGAATTAACACATACACACTGCTATGTATAAAATAGATCATCAACAAGGAACTACTGTATAGCACAGGGAACTACACTCAACATTTTGCAATAACCTATAAGGGGAAATAATCTGAAAAAGAATAGATATTTTTATTGACATCATCTATCAATGACAGTTAAAGTGTAGCCTAAGGGAAGCTGGTGGTGAGTGCTTCTGACCCTGAAGACTTCAATCATCTAAAGTTTGGACTCTGCCTACTTCCCAAGGCCCTTAATGAACATATGTGTAGCCGTAGCTTAAAAACTTCCCCAGTTTGGGTTTCGGGGAGACACTGATTTTGAAAAAGCCCTGGTGTTCTCCTTACATGAATGGGACTCTTCCTACTGCTAAAACATGTCTGTCACACCCAGAGGATGGTATACCGTCTGATCGGGAAGAGTTTGGAAAAGGCATCTCATCTCCTCATCTCCTGGTGCTCGGGTTCACCCCTCCAGCGTCTTTACTAACAGTCTTCCCACTTGGAGATGTCAGCACTGTCAACATCCTGTTGCGTACAGTTTGGAATTTGTCCAGAGGATGAAGCGGAAGGATGAGGAACAAAGAGAGACAAGTCCTAGGTGTTCAGACAGGCACATGTCACTCTAATTTCCAATCAGGAAGACGAATTGACCAAAGGCTAGGGTTGCCCATGGAAACAGTATAGGGCTTGAGGAAATCCCGCTGCTTTGTGGCCAGTTCCCATAAACACAAGTTGAACAATGGAACTCAGGGGCAGTAAAATTCACAAAACTGCAGAGTTGAAAATATCCATCACTGAAAAATGTCTTGAGGAAAGTCAGAGAAAAGGACTTGTAAGCAAGGGAGAATGGCAGGAAAGGGATTTGAGGAGGTAGAAAGGACTCGCCATTAAGCACAAGAAAAGGAGCTGAACATTGCCAACATTGCAGTTGGCCAAAAAGGGTGTATGCGTTTTTTTCTGTATATATTCAAGAAAAGGGCATACACTTTTTAGCCAACCAAACAGGTGGGCACTGGAAGTCAATACTACAAAAGATATCACTTCGCATCAGTCAGAAGAGCCATCCTCATAAAGCGTAAACAACAGAAATGCAGGACAGGGCAAGGAGAAGAGGGAGCCCTGTGAGACTTATAGTGGAAATGTATATTGCCAACGGCCATTCTGGAGAAGTGTATTGTGTTTACTAAAGCATCTAAAAAATGAGCTACAGAGCATAGGGCACTTGCACTCATGGGCGTATATCTTGGGAAAAACAAAAATCGAGAGGACACAGGCACCCCAATGTTTACCCCCTCTCTGTTTAAAAGATCCTCGACTAGGATATAACTTAAATGTCTCTGGAGGGAAAAAATGGATAGAGATGTGGTACTTAGGTAGAGTGGAATATTATTCAGCCTGGAAATCAATGAAATATGGCCAGTTGTAACAACTCCAGAGGAGTTACGTATGATCATTCTAAGTGACAGAATTCAAAAAGAAAAAGACACATATCATAAGATATCACTTAAAGGTGGAATCCAAAATGGCTACACATGAAATAAACTACAAAACAAAAACATAGTCAAATATGTAGAAAACACGCATAAGGCTGCTAAACGGGAAAGGTGGGGAGGGGTGAGGCATCATCCAGGAGGTTGAAATTAGCAAAGATACCATTCCAAATACCAAACTGATAATCAACAAGGCCTACACGGTAGCTAAAAGAACTGCACTCAGCACACTCAAGTCACCGGAAAAGAATATATACGACTGGTAAGAATCTGAAAAAGAATTTATTGATGTCTCTCTGTACGTGAATCAAGTGGATGTACAGCAGCAAGAAACAGAGCTTTGAAAATCAGCTGTAACCAATATAGTAATAAATTGAAAAAAATAAACGACAGAGAGACAGAGAAAACCTCTTACAACTTTTCCTCAGGGACGGTGATGCAACATGGATTGAACACATCTAGACCCACAGCAGGATGAGACATAAGGCTGGAAACTGTTTGCGCTAAGAGAAATGTGAGGTTGGGTGAGGAAATGCACACCCTTTAAAGTAATACTACCTGGTACTCATTCAATGGGTCCCAAATCTGCAGGTTCAAGGGATCTTCCTACAGCTAAAACATGCATGGAAAACCCAGAGGACTGTACACCATGTGATCGGGAGATGTGTCTAAAATGCACCTCATTTATCCTCTCCTGGTGCTCCTGTTCACCATTTCAGCCACGTTACTTAGAATCTCCCCACTTGGAGAATCAGCACATTTAAACTTCTGTTTCACACATTTTGCAAATTGTGAGGAGGATGAACGGGAAGAAGGGGAACCAATGAGAGAATAGTTGTAGGGGTTTGGACGGGCACATATCACTCTAATTTCCCATTAAGAATAAGAATTAAAGAAAGGCTCAGCCTGCCTCGCCGGAGCCAAAATAGGGTCTGAAGCAATCCTGCGGGTTTGAGGCCAGCTCACAAAAGAGCAACTTAAAAAATGGAGCTCAGGGTCACTGCAATTCACAAACCTGCAGAGTTATAAATGAAAACTAACGTCCAAAAATATGTTGAGGTAAGGCAAAGAAGAGGATCTGAATGCAAGACAGAATTGCAAGAAACAGATTTCAAGAGATAGATTGGACTCGTCTTTCACGCACATGAAAAGCGGCAGAATTTCGACAATGATGCAGTTGGCCCAAAAGGGCGTATGCGTTTTTTCCTGATTATATCCAAGAAAAAACGCATACGCACTTTATGGGCAACGAAGCAAGCAAGCAATGCAAATGTGCACAACAAAGAAGTCTCACTTCCCACCGGTCAAAAGGGCCATCCTAAAAAATTGTAAAAACCAGAAATGCAGGACAGGCCATGGAGAACAGGGAGCCTTTATACGCTGATGGGCAGTGTGTGACCTGCCAAGAGCCACTCTGGAGAAGTGTATGGTGGTTCCTAAATCATCTAAAGCAGAGCTACAGAGCATAGGACACTTCCAATCATGGGAGTATATCTAGGGAAGTCTAAAAATCAACAAGACACAAGCACACCACAGTTTAGGGCTACTCTGTTTACAAGAACCTCAACTTTAGTACACCTTAAATATCCCAGGAAAGAGAACAATGGATAAAGAAGATGTGGTACTTATGTACAATGGAATATCTCTTCACCATGAAATCAATGTAATAAGGCTAGTAGAAGGATAAAGAGTGGATTTAGGTCCGATAATACTACTTGAAATAAGTCAAACAGAAAAAGAAACATATCATAAGATATCACTTATAGAGGGAGGGTAAATATGGCTGCACAAGAAATGAATTACAGAACAGAACAGTGTCTCACATTTAGAAAACACACTTATGTCAGCTTAAGGGGAAAGGAGAGGTGGGGTGATGCATAAAACCAGAGTTTGAAATTAGCACAGATACCGTTCAATAAACGAAATAGGTATTAGACAAGATCTACACCTTGCTCAATGAACTGGCCTCAACACACCCTATACACCGCAGAGAAATATATCTGAGTAATAAGAATCTTAAAACCCATGTATTGATATATCTCCATAAGGGAATCAAGTGTGTGCAGAGCGGCACAAACACAGCAGTGAAAATGAGCTAAACCCCATTATAGAAATAAATTTTAAAAACAAAACGCTGAAACAATGAAAGAGAGAAAAATTCTTACAAAATTCGCTCAGGGGCTGTGATGCAACCTGGATTGACCACATATAAACCCACAGCTGGATAAGACATAAGGCTGGACACTTGGGGCTGAGAGGATTGGTGAGCTTTGGTGAGCAACTGCCGAAAGTTTAATGCAATACTTCATGCTACTCATTCCAAGGGTCCCAACACTCCAGGTTGAAGGGAATCTTCCTACAGCTAAACCATGCTTGGGAAACCCAGCGACTGGTATACCATATGATCGGGAAAGGTTTCTAAAACACACCTCATTTTTCCTCTCCTGGGGCTCCGGATCGACATTCCAGCCGCTTTACTAACAACATCCCCACATGGAGAGTCAATGCCTTTAAGTTCTGGTATCGCACAGTCTGCAGTTAGTGCGGAGGATGAATGGGAATAGGGGGAACCAGTGAGAAACTAGCTGTAGCGGTTTCAATGGGCACATGTCACTCTAATTTCACATCAGTAAGAAGAATTAACCAAAGGCACAGCAAGGTGCCCCAGAAGAAGAATAGAGCTTCAAGGAATCCTGTGGTTATGGGGCAAGATCACAAAAATAAGAGCTGAAAAATGGAGCTAAGGGCCACTGCAATTCAAAAACCTGCAGAGTTATAAAGGCCAACTATTTTCAAAAAATATATTGAGGTAAGGCTATGAAGAAGCATTGAAAGCAAGGCAGAATTGCAGGAAACCGATTTCAGGAGGTACACTGGAATTGCATTTAAAACATATGAAGAGAGTCAGAACCTCGACAGTGATGCACTTGGCCAAAAAGGGCGTATGTGTTTTTTCCTGAATATAGTCAGGAAAAAACGCATACACACTTTTTGGCCAACCAAGCAAGCTTGCAAAGGAAATCTGCACTACAATGAAGTCTCACTTTCCCCTGGTCAAAAGGGCCATCTGAAAAAAGTGTAAAATCCATAAAGGCAGGACAGGCCATGGAGAACTGGGAGCCTTGTTATGCTGATGGGCGGGATGTAAATTGCCAACAGCCACTCTGGAGAAGTGTATGGTGTTTCCTGAAACATCTAAAAAACAAAGCAACAGAGCCTAGGGCACTTCCACTTATGGTCCTATAGTTTAGGGAAATTAAAATAAAAAAGACACAGCCACCCCAAAGTTTGGGATGGCTCTGTTTACAAGAACCTCATATACGGTACAAGTTCAATATCGCAGAAAGTGAAAAATGGATAAAGAAGTTGTGGTACTTATGTACAATGCAATATCACTCAGCAATGAAATCTATGTCATCAGGCCCGTAGCAGCATAATGAGTGGATTAAGTACGATGAATCTAACTGAAATAAGTCACACAGAGAAAGAAACATCATAAGATATCACTAATACACGGAATGTAAACTTGGCTACACAGGAACTGAATTCCAAAACAGAACAGGGTCTCAAATTTAGAAAACCAACTTATGCTTGCTTAAGGGGAAAGGTGAGTTGGGGTGCTGCATAAAACCAGAGATTGAAATGAGCACAGATAAAGTTCTATAAGCCAAATATGGAATAGACAAGAGCTACTCCTTGCTCAACGAAATGGACTCAACACCCCATATTCAACGCCTAGGAATATACCTGCCTAGTAAGAATCATAAAAGCTATGGATTTATATATCTCTGTAAGAGAATCAAGAGTGTGTACAGCGGCATTAAAGCAGTGAAAATCAGCTAAATCCCATATTAAAAATAAATTTCTTAAACAAAACACAATGACAGTGAAATAGAGAGCAATACTTAAGTAATTCATTCAAGGCCTCTGAGGCAACCTGCAGTTACCATATCTACACCCAGAGCTGGGTGACACATAAGGCTGGACACTTGGGGCTCATAAGATTGGTGAGGTTCGGTGAGCAAATGCAGACCCTTTGAAGTCATATTGCATGGTACCCATTCCATGGGTCTCAACTCTCCAGGTTTAAGGGATTCTTCCTTCAGCTAAAACATGCATGTGGAACCCAGAGTATGATCCACCGTGTGATCGAGAACCGTGTTCAAATGTGTCTCACTTTTCGTTCCCTGGTACTCGGGTGCAACATTCCAGACGCTTTACTAACACTCTCCTCACTTGGAGAGTGAGTGCCTTTAACCTCCTGTTTGGCCCAGTTTGCAATTTCTGCGGAAGATGAACAGGAATAGGGAGAACCAATGAGAGACTAGCTGGAGGTGTCTGGACGGGCAAATTTTACTCTCATTTCCCACAGGGAAGAGGAATAAACCAAAGGCTCAGCATGCTGTGCCGGAACCAGATTAGGGCCTGAAGCCATCCTGCAGTGTTGCGGCCAGGTCACAAGAAAGCGAGTTGAAGAAAGGAGCTCAGGGGCACTGTAATTCACAAACCTGCAGATTTATAAATGACAGCTATTGTCCGAAAATATACTGAAGTAGGGCTGCCAAGAGGACTTGAATGCGGGGCAGAATTGCAGGAAACCGATTTTAGGAGGAATCGGAATTGGATTGCATTTAAAACACAGGAAAAGAGGCAGAATGTCGACAATGATGCACTTGGCCAAAAAGGGCGTATGCGTTTTTTCCTGAATATATTCAGGAAAAAACGCATACGCCCTTTTTGGCCAACCAAGCAAGCTTGCAAAGGAAATCTGCACTACAATGAAGTCTCACTTCCCCCCGGTCAAAAGGGCCATCTGAAAAAAGTGTAAAATCCAGAAAGGCAGGACAGGCCATGGAGAACTGGGAGCCTTGTTATGCTGATGGGCTGGATGTAAATTGCCAACAGCTGCTCTGTAGAAGTGTATGGTGTTTCCTGAAACATCTAAAAAACAAAGCAACAGAGCCTAGGGCACTTCCACTTATGGTCCTATAGCTTAGGGAAATTAAAATCAAAAAGACACAGCCACCCCAAAATTTGGGATGGCTCTTTTTACAGGAATCTCTTCTGTGGCACAAGTTAAATATCCCAGAGAGCAAATAATGGATAAAGAAGTTGCGGTACTTATGTACAACAGAATACCACTCAGCAATGAAATCTATGTCACCAGGCCCGTACCAGCATAATGAGTGGATTGAGGCACGATGATTCTAAGTGAAATAAGTCACACAGAAAAAGAAACATCCTAAGGTATCACTAATACACGGAATGTGAACTTGGCTACACATGAACTGAATTACAAAACAGAACAGGGTCTCAAATTTAGAAAACCAACTTATGCTTGCTTAAGGGGGAAGGTGAGTTGGGGTGCTGCATAAAAGCAGAGTTTGAAATTAGCACAGATACCGTTCCATAAGCCAAATATGTAATAGACAAGACCTACCCCTTGCTCAACGAAATGGATTCAACAATGAGGTATCACCTCACACCTGGTAGAATAGGCATCATAGAAAATCTACAAACAAAAAATGCTGGAAAGGGTGTGGAGAAAAGGAACCCTCTTCCACTATTGTTGGGAATATAAATTGATACAGTCATTATGGAGAACAATATGGAATTTCTTAAGAAACTAACAATAGAATTACCATATGATACAGCAATCCCAGTACTGGACATATACCCAGACAAAACCATAAATCAAAAAGAGTCATTCACCGCAATGTTCATTGCATCACTATTTACAATATCGAGGTAATGGAAGCAACCTAAATGCCTACAGACAGACGAATGCATAAAGCTGTGGTACATATATAAAATGGAATATTACTAAGCCATGAAAAGGAATGAAATTGGGTCATTTGTAGAGACGTCGATGGATCTAGAGACTGTCATACAGAGTGAAGTAAGTCAGAAAGAGAAAAACAAATCTTGTATATTCATGCATATATGTGGAACCTAGAAAAACTGTACAGATTAACCATTTTGCAAGGCATAAATAGAGCAACAGATGTAGACAACAAACGTATGGACAACAAGGGGGGAAAGCTGTTGGGGGGGTGGTGGTGGGAGGAGTTGAGAGACTGGGATTGGCATGTATACATTTATATGTATAAAATAGATAACCAATAAGAACCTGCTGTATAAAAATATAAAATAAAATTCAAAATTAAAAAGAAATAAAATTTAAAAAATAAAACAGAAAAAACAATTATTCCCTGCACATACATGTATTCATATGAATAAATTATTTCCATGCTTATATCTGTAAATACAAAAAAGAGGAATAAAATCTACCTTGAACCAAAAACGAAAAAGAGAAAAAAACACAGAACCCACCAGTTACACAGAGGAAAACCGTATCAGGGCACTTGCTCCAGTTGTAAACAATTCTGAAGTTGGTCAGTGGTGGGGAATCGTCTCCCATTCAGCCAGCAGCCCCCACGCAACAAGCGTCCTCATTGCAAAGCTGGGGCACCGTGCCGAGGCATCTGTGAGTAAACGTGAGCTGAGCCCCAGGCCAGTTGCTGCTGAACTATTCCCACCCGTCCCAGGTAAAACACCTGAATATATACAAGGACTTGAAAGCCTAGAGGAAGGGCCATAGAGCCACACGAGTGACAGCATGCCGGCCGACTTGGTGCCTGCAGGCCAGCCAGGATGGTCCTGGCCCTGGGTGCTCTTCTGGAAGATTTCCATTTCCCTGCCTGAGATACCCGTCCTGTCCCTGCCCCCACTGCTTTTTTCCTTCCTCACTCTGCCCAGGGAGAAATTCCAGCAGCAGGTATGGGTGACACATCCTCTTCTTTAGCAGGTGGCAGCCTGGCAACTGCTGCAGAAAGTCCAGCAGAGCCCCACTCACACTGGGCCACCCACAAAGCCGTGGCCTCTCACTCCCTCCCACCAGCCCAGCCCCGAGACTGCTGACAGGGCAGAGAAAATGGTGTCAGGCACGGCTGCAGGGGCTCTTGCTGCCTGGAGTGGTATTTATATTGATCTCAACCCAGGCACACCTGGGGAGGGCTGGCCGGCACGGTAAGGCTGCCCAGGTCAGCCAATCATCACCCCTCAGGGGCTCAAAGTTGCAGAAAATGGAACTTGCTGAACCGGCCAGGTCCAAGGAACAGGTGTGGGCTCCTGAGAGTCAGGATAGACAAGGGGCTGCAGCTTTGGCTTGTTTTCTAATCATTTTATCTGGCCCATGAGTGGGAGACAACTTCAAGAAAACCCTCTCCTAATGAGAGGAACCCAGGAGTCAGGGAGAGGAGGGGTGGGTGGTGGTTGGAGACAGAGGCCTGGTGCCCCGGGTGCAGTGGAAGTCTCTGGAAGACCAGGTGGAGGGAGGCCTCACGGAGTGATGCCCAGGGTCACAGACCTGTCGCAGCTGCTGTTTGTTAGTTCAAGTCCTGCTCTGAGGTGCTCTGTGTCAGCTCTGAGCGACAGGTGAGCTGGGGGTGCTCTGCAATGAGGGCTATGTGCACGGTTCCTGTGTGCCCAGCCCTGCCACGGTACCTGCAAGGGTAGCTCTGTATCCTGGGAGGGGCCTGACCACGAGAGCCCCGTGGGCTGGGGTGGGGGTGGGGTACCTGCCCAGGTGAGCTCCATATTCTGCGATTGGTCTGACCACGAGAGCCCCATGGGCTGCTGGGGACCTGGTAAAGGATGTCAGGACAGTCAGTGAAGCCACCGAAGATATACCTCCAGTTGCTCCTAATTCCTACACCCTGCTGGTCATTCTACCAACCACCAGGACATGGTATTCTGTATTAGTCTTCAATGATGCCTTCTTTTGTATTCCATTAGTCCCAGAGTCACAAGAAATTTTGGCTTGTGAGTGGCAGGACTCAACATACAACTAAAACAATACTTCCGGGCCGTCTGGCCCCAAGGGTGCAAAAATTCCCACACCATCTTTGGGGAAAGCTTAGCTAAAGACCTAAAAGTTCTACCTCTGGAAAAGGAAACCCTCCTTCAATATGCAGACGACATTCTGATCGCCAGCCCTACTAAGGAGGCCTCTGAACTACCAAGCCAATAAAGGATAGAAGTTGTCCAAGAAAAAGCTCAAATATCACAGACTGCGGTGACCTGCCTGGGCTTCATTCTCACAGAAGGTCGGAGAAGCCCATCCCAGGAAAGGGAAGAAACCATTTTCAGCCTTACCCATTTCTAAAACAAGAAGACAGCTTAGGGGTTCCTGGGGAGGCCAGGGTTTGCTGCTTCTGGATCCCTAACTACAGTCTACTAGCTGGGCCTCTATATGAAACACTGAAAGGAAAAGATGATGATCCTTTTGAATAGAATCCAGAAGTGGCCTTTCAAGAATGGAAAGAGCAGTCAATTCAGACCCTTGCCCTGGAACTCCCTAATTTAGCTAAACCCTTTGACCTTTACATTCCCGGTGAAAGGTGAATCGCCATTGGAGAATTAGTGCAAAAACTGGGGCCACTTGAAATGGAACAATGCAAGAATGCCATCCAGGTAGGATAAACTACGGTCACTAAGGGGCTTGGCCCACTGCCACATCTGGCCAAGATACTGGCAGTATCTAAAAACCTGGAAATCAGCAGCCCAAAAGGCCACCTCCCTCCTAAGGGAAAAGGACCCCATGTGGTGATCCTAACCACCAACCATGCCCTGAAGTTGCAGGGTTTGCTCCGTGGGCACACCGACCTCGAGTGAGGAGGCCCTCCAACTCCAACATCCAGAGAGATAACCGGGGGCAACAGGGCACCATGACGACTCGTGTGAACATCACTTGACCTGGAGTTTCTCTCATAAAACAACAAGAGTGTGTCCCAAAAGAGTAGACTACTGCTTGCAGGACTTACTGCACCCAGAGGGGAGCTAATAATCTTGGCGGGGGAACAGTATACCACACTGTCACCATAGAAAAGCCTACAGACACCGTGATGATGGTGGCCAATAAGACCGGCTGGACTCCTGTTTACTTCAAAAGGCTGTTGACTCAGTGGCCATCATGGTCCTTGATCACCACTGACCCTGGACTGTCTGGGAGTTGAGCGGGCAGGGCTCTGACACCTGGTGCTGTTTGTACGTTAATTCAGGGGCCTAATTGAAGAAAGCGCAGACTACTGGTCAGAGCATCTAGGCTGGCAGAAACGGTCAGCCTAAGGTGGCCGAACAAATGTGGGGCGGGGTGAAACCGGCCCCCACAGCGTCTCTGCACATCTCTTTCCTGGACCCTTAAAGGTCATTAGAATCTATAACACTTCCAATGCTGGTGCTCAGGCGGCCGAGCAGGGAGACAGGGGTCCTGGGGACAATCAACGTCACCGGGAGGCTGCTGGGGAGAAGCTCTGACCCTCGCCCCAGGGTATGAGAGCTCCCAACTCAGCACTCAGCAGTTACAGAAGAAGGGTCTGCACCCTCAGCACTCCAAGAATGAGGAACGGGACAAAAGGCAGAGGAGGGGTTTGTCCCCAGCAAAGCCCATTAAAAATCCCTGGGAGATAAAAATAGAATCTGGGCAATAAAGTCAAGTCTAACCTTTTTTATCCTTTGTGCTTTGTCTAATTTCACGTGCTCCTAGGGTCCCGCATGCAGAGGTTCCACACCCGGCACTTCAGACCAGATTTCCTAGTGCAGAATGGCTGGGTCGACACCTCAGCTCCTGGGGCCCAGTGCAGACTCCACGATATAGAGCCTGAGCTACAGCCAACCCGGCCCTCGAGAGCTCCACCACCTCCCTCCCTCCCACTGACTCTGACAGGATCTCTACACAGCAGCCCAGCCCACAGCCCACGGGGTAGTGCATGCTCTCACCTCTCCATTGTCTGATCAAAATATAAAGTTTCCTTTGCTTGTGAACCAAACTCAGTCTCGATCTGTTGGCCCCAATGACACTGGGCAGGGGGACACTCGTTGGGGTCCACTCTGGAGGATCAGTAACAGAAATTGAGACTATTGTAACCTCAATGAACAGATGTGTGAGCCAAACTGTAGTTAACATAGAACAGTGTATAAGGCTCGGGTAAAATAAGATGTTTTTAACACTTCCATTTGATATTTCCATCACTTTTTATAAGCAAGTTCAGTGAAAAGGTTTGTCTTATTTGTCAGGTCAATATTAGAGAAACGAAGTGATTTCTTTCCAAGGATGTACATCTAATAATCTTGGTTAAACCTTCAATCTTGTTTTAAATGCTTTTCCATTGAAAATGATACCTCTCTTTCAGCTCCCCCATTTCTGAGAAGTATAAAATCTTATAATTTATTATTACCAAAGGGGAAAGGTGGGAGGAGGGATAAATTAACAGTTTGGAATTAACACATACACACTGCTATGTATAAAATAGATCATCAACAAGGAACTACTGTATAGCACAGGGAACTACACTCAACATTTTGCAATAACCTATAAGGGGAAATAATCTGAAAAAGAATAGATATTTTTATTGACATCATCTATCAATGACAGTTAAAGTGTAGCCTAAGGGAAGCTGGTGGTGAGTGCTTCTGACCCTGAAGACTTCAATCATCTAAAGTTTGGACTCTGCCTACTTCCCAAGGCCCTTAATGAACATATGTGTAGCCGTAGCTTAAAAACTTCCCCAGTTTGGGTTTCAGGGAGACACTGATTTTGAAAAAGCCCTGGTGTTCTCCTTACATGAATGGGACTCTTCCTACTGCTAAAACATGTCTGTCACACCCAGAGGATGGTATACCGTCTGATCGGGAAGAGTTTGGAAAAGGCATCTCATCTCCTCATCTCCTGGTGCTCGGGTTCACCCCTCCAGCGTCTTTACTAACAGTCTCCCCACTTGGAGATGTCAGCACTGTCAACATCCTGTTGCGTACAGTTTGGAATTTGTCCAGAGGATGAAGCGGAAGGATGAGGAACAAAGAGAGACAAGTCCTAGGTGTTCAGACAGGCACATGTCACTCTAATTTCCAATCAGGAAGACGAATTGACCAAAGGCTAGGGTTGCCCATGGAAACAGTATAGGGCTTGAGGAAATCCCGCTGCTTTGTGGCCAGTTCCCATAAACACAAGTTGAACAATGGAACTCAGGGGCAGTAAAATTCACAAAACTGCAGAGTTGAAAATATCCATCACTGAAAAATGTCTTGAGGAAAGTCAGAGAAAAGGACTTGTAAGCAAGGGAGAATGGCAGGAAAGGGATTTGAGGAGGTAGAAAGGACTCGCCATTAAGCACAAGAAAAGGAGCTGAACATTGCCAACATTGCAGTTGGCCAAAAAGGGTGTATGCGTTTTTTTCTGTATATATTCAAGAAAAGGGCATACACTTTTTAGCCAACCAAACAGGTGGGCACTGGAAGTCAATACTACAAAAGATATCACTTCGCATCAGTCAGAAGAGCCATCCTCATAAAGCGTAAACAACAGAAATGCAGGACAGGGCAAGGAGAAGAGGGAGCCCTGTGAGACTTATAGTGGAAATGTATATTGCCAACGGCCATTCTGGAGAAGTGTATTGTGTTTACTAAAGCATCTAAAAAATGAGCTACAGAGCATAGGGCACTTGCACTCATGGGCGTATATCTTGGGAAAAACAAAAATCGAGAGGACACAGGCACCCCAATGTTTACCCCCTCTCTGTTTAAAAGATCCTCGACTAGGATATAACTTAAATGTCTCTGGAGGGAAAAAATGGATAGAGATGTGGTACTTAGGTAGAGTGGAATATTATTCAGCCTGGAAATCAATGAAATATGGCCAGTTGTAACAACTCCAGAGGAGTTACGTATGATCATTCTAAGTGACAGAATTCAAAAAGAAAAAGACACATATCATAAGATATCACTTAAAGGTGGAATCCAAAATGGCTACACATGAAATAAATTACAAAACAAAAACATAGTCAAATATGTAGAAAACACGCATAAGGCTGCTAAACGGGAAAGGTGGGGAGGGGTGAGGCATCATCCAGGAGGTTGAAATTAGCAAAGATACCATTCCAAATACCAAACTGATAATCAACAAGGCCTACACGGTAGCTAAAAGAACTGCACTCAGCACACTCAAGTCACCGGAAAAGAATATATACGACTGGTAAGAATCTGAAAAAGAATTTATTGATGTCTCTCTGTACGTGAATCAAGTGGATGTACAGCAGCAAGAAACAGAGCTTTGAAAATCAGCTGTAACCAATATAGTAATAAATTGAAAAAAATAAACGACAGAGAGACAGAGAAAACCTCTTACAACTTTTCCTCAGGGACGGTGATGCAACATGGATTGAACACATCTAGACCCACAGCAGGATGAGACATAAGGCTGGAAACTGTTTGCACTAAGAGAAATGTGAGGTTGGGTGAGGAAATGCACACCCTTTAAAGTAATACTACCTGGTACCCATTCAATGGGTCCCAAATCTGCAGGTTCAAGGGATCTTCCTACAGCTAAAACATGCATGGAAAACCCAGAGGACTGTACACCATGTGATCGGGAGATGTGTCTAAAATGCACCTCATTTATCCTCTCCTGGTGCTCCTGTTCACCATTTCAGCCACGTTACTTAGAATCTCTCCACTTGGAGAATCAGCACATTTCAAATTCTGTTTCACACATTTTGCAAATTGTGAGGAGGATGAACGGGAAGAGGGGGAACCAATGAGAGAATAGTTGTAGGGGTTTGGACGGGCACATATCACTCTAATTTCCCATTAAGAATAAGAATTAAAGAAAGGCTCAGCCTGCCTCGCCGGAGCCAAAATAGGGCCTGAAGCAATCCTGCGGGTTTGAGGCCAGCTCACAAAAGAGCAACTTAAAAAATGGAGCTCAGGGTCACTGCAATTCACAAACCTGCAGAGTTATAAATGAAAACTAACGTCCAAAAATATGTTGAGGTAAGGCAAAGAAGAGGATCTGAATGCAAGACAGAATTGCAAGAAACAGATTTCAATGATAGATTGGACTCGTCTTTAATGCACATGAAAAGCGGCAGAATTTCGACAATGATGCAGTTGGCCCAAAAGGGCGTATGCGTTTTTTCCTGATTATATCCAGGAAAAAACGCATACGCACTTTATGGGCAATGAAGCAAGCAAGCAATGCAAATGTGCACAACAAAGAAGTCTCACTTCCCACTGGTCAAAAGGGCCATCCTAAAAAGTTGTAAAAACCAGAAATACAGGACAGGCCATGGAGAACAGGGAGCCTTTATACGCTGATGGGCAGTGTGTGAACTGCCGAGAGCCACTCTGGAGAAGTGTATGGTGGTTCCTAAATCATCTAAAATACAGAGCTACAGAGCATAGGACACTTCCAATCATGGGAGTATATCTAGGGAAGTCTAAAAATCAACAAGACACAAGCACACCACAGTTTAGGGCTACTCTGTTTACAAGAACCTCAACTTCAGTACACCTTAAATATCCCAGGAAAGAGAACAATGGATAAAGAAGATGTGGTACTTATGTACAATGGAATATCTCTTCACCATGAAATCAATGTAATAAGGCTAGTAGAAGGATAAAGAGTGGATTTAGGTCCGATAATACTACTTGAAATAAGTCAAACAGAAAAAGAAACATATCATAAGATATCACTTATAGAGGGAGGGTAAATATGGCTGCACAAGAAATGAATTACAGAACAGAACAGTGTCTCACATTTAGAAAACACACTTATGTCAGCTTAAGGGGAAAAGAGAGGTGGGGTGATGCATAAAACCAGAGTTTGAAATTAGCACAGATACCGTTCAATAAACGAAATAGGTATTAGACAAGATCTACACCTTGCTCAATGAACTGGCCTCAACACACCCTATACACCACAGAGAAATATATCTGAGTAATAAGAATCTTAAAACCCATGTATTGATATATCTCCATAAGGGAATCAAGTGTGTGCAGAGCGGCACAAACACAGCAGTGAAAATGAGCTAAACCCCATTATAGAAATAAATTTTAAAAACAAAACGCTGAAACAATGAAAGAGAGAAAAATTCTTACAAAATTCGCTCAGGGGCTGTGATGCAACCTGGATTGACCACATATAAACCCACAGCTGGATAAGACATAAGGCTGGACACTTGGGGCTGAGAGGATTGGTGAGCTTTGGTGAGCAACTGCCGAAAGTTTAATGCAATACTTCATGCTACTCATTCCAAGGGTCCCAACACTCCAGGTTGAAGGGAATCTTCCTCCAGCTAAACCATGCTTGGGAAACCCAGCGACTGGTATACCATATGATCGGGAAAGGTTTCTAAAACACACCTCATTTTTCCTCTCCTGGGGCTCTGGATCGACATTCCAGCCGCTTTACTAACAACATCCCCACATGGAGAGTCAATGCCTTTAAGTTCTGGTATCGCACAGTCTGCAGTTAGTGCGGAGGATGAATGGGAATAGGGAGAACCAGTGAGAAACTAGCTGTAGTGGTTTCAATGGGCACATGTCACTCTAATTTCACATCAGTAAGAAGAATTAACCAAAGGCACAGCAAGGTGCCCCAGAAGAAGAATAGAGCTTCAAGGAATCCTGTGGTTATGGGGCAAGATCACAAAAATAAGAGCTGAAAAATGGAGCTAAGGGCCACTGCAATTCAAAAACCTGCAGAGTTATAAAGGCCAACTATTTTCAAAAAATATATTGAGGTAAGGCTATGAAGAAGCATTGAAAGCAAGGCAGAATTGCAGGAAACCGATTTCAGGAGGTAGACTGGAATTGCATTTAAAACATATGAAGAGAGTCAGAACCTCGACAGTGATGCACTTGGCCAAAAAGGGCGTATGTGTTTTTTCCTGAATATAGTCAGGAAAAAACGCATACACACTTTTTGGCCAACCAAGCAAGCTTGCAAAGGAAATCTGCACTACAATGAAGTCTCACTTTCCCCTGGTCAAAAGGGCCATCTGAAAAAAGTGTAAAATCCATAAAGGCACGACAGGCCATGGAGAACTGGGAGCCTTCTTCTGCTGATGGGCGGGATGTAAATTGCCAACAGCCACTCTGGAGAAGTGTATGGTGTTTCCTGAAACATCTAAAAAACAAAGCAACAGAGCCTAGGGCACTTCCACTTATGGTCCTATAGTTTAGGGAAATTAAAATCAAAAAGACACAGCCACCCCAAAGTTTGGGATGGCTCTGTTTACAAGAACCTCATATACGGTACAAGTTCAATATCGCAGAAAGTGAAAAATGGATAAAGAAGTTGTGGTACTTATCTACAATGCAATATCACTCAGCAATGAAATCTATGTCATCAGGCCCGTAGCAGCATAATGAGTGGATTAAGTACGATGAATCTAACTGAAATAAGTCACACAGAAAAAGAAACATCATAAGATATCACTAATACACGGAATGTAAACTTGGCTACACAGGAACTGAATTCCAAAACAGAACAGGGTCTCAAATTTAGAAAACCAACTTATGCTTGCTTAAGGGGAAAGGTGAGTTGGGGTGCTGCATAAAACCAGAGATTGAAATGAGCACAGATAAAGTTCTATAAGCCAAATATGGAATAGACAAGAGCTACTCCTTGCTCAACGAAATGGACTCAACACCCCATATTCAACGCCTAGGAATATACCTGCCTAGTAAGAATCATAAAAGCTATGGATTTATATATCTCTGTAAGAGAATCAAGAGTGTGTACAGCGGCATTAAAGCAGTGAAAATCAGCTAAATCCCATATTAAAAATAAATTTCTTAAACAAAACACAATGACAGTGAAATAGAGAGCAATACTTAAGTAATTCATTCAAGGCTTCTGAGGCAACCTGCATTTACCATATCTACACCCAGAGCTGGGTGACACATAAGGCTGGACACTTGGGGCTCATAAGATTGGTGAGGTTCGGTGAGCAAATGCAGACCCTTTGAAGTCATATTGCATGGTACCCATTCCACGGGTCTCAACTCTCCAGGTTTAAGGTATTCTTCCTTCAGCTAAAACATGCATGTGGAACCTAGAGTATGATCAACCATGTGATAGGGAGACGTGTTCAAATATGTCTCAGTTTTCGTACCCTGGTACTCGGGTGCAATATTGCAGACGCTTTACTAACACTCTCCCGACTTGGAGAGTCAGTCCCTTTAACCTCCTGTTTGGCCCAGTTTGCAATTTCTGCGGAAGATGAACAGGAATAGCGAGAACCAATGAGAGACTAGCTGGAGGTGTCTGGACGGGGAAATTTAACTCATATTTCCCACCAGGAAGAGGAATTAACCAAAGGCTCAGCGTGCCGTTTCGGAACCAGATTAGGGCCTGAAGCCATCCTGCGGTGTTGCGGCCAGCTCACAAGAAAGTGAGTTGAAGAAAGGAGCTCAGGGGCACTGTAATGCACAAACCTGCAGAGTTATAAATGACAGCTATCGTCCAAAAATATACTGAAGTAAGGCTGCCAAGAGGACTTGAAAACGGGGCAGAATTGCAGGAAACCGATTTCAGGAGGTAGACTGGAATTGCATTGAAAGCATAGGAAAAGAGGCAGAGCGTCCACAATGATGCACTTGGCCAAAAAGGGCGTATGCGTTTTTTCCTGAATATATTCAGGAAAAAACGCATACGCCCTTTTTGGCCAACCAAGCAAGCTTGCAAAGGAAATCTGCACGACAATGAAGTCTCACATCCCTCCGGTCAAAAGGGCCATCTGAAAAAAGTGTAAAATCCAGAAAGGCAGGACAGGCCATGGAGAACTGGGAGCCTTGTTATGCTGATGGGCGGGATGTAAATTGCCAACAGCCACTTGGGAGAAGTGTATGGTGTTTCCTGAAACATCTAGAAAACAAAGCAACAGAGCCTAGGGCACTTCCACTTATGGTCCTATAGCTTAGGGAAATTAAAATCAAAAAGACACAGCCACCCCAAAGTTTGGGACGCCTCTGTTTACAAGAACCTCGTTTAACATACAAGTTCAATATCACAGAAAGTGAAAAATGGATAAAGAACTTGTGGTACTTACGTACAATGCAGTATGACTCAGCAGTGAAATCTATGTCATCAGGCCCGTAGCAGCACAATGAGTGGATTCAGGTACGATGATTCTAACTGAAATAAGTCACACAGAAAAAGAAACATCATAACATATCACTAATACACGGAATGTAAACTTGGCTATACAGGAACTGAATTCCAAAACAGAACAGGGTCTCAAATGTAGAAAACCAACTTATGCTTGCTTAAGGGGAAAGGTGAGTTGGGGTGCTGCATAAAACCAGAGATTGAAATGAGCACAGATAAATTTCCTTAAGCCAAATATGGAATAGACAAGAGCTACTCCTTACTCAACGAAATGGACTCAACACCCCATATTAAACGCCTAAGAATGTACCTGACTAGTAAGTATCTTAAATCCTATGGATTTCTATATCTCCGAAAGAGAATCAAGCATGTGTACAGGGGCATAAACGCAGCACTGATAGGATTGGAGAGGTTCGGTGAGCAAATGAAGACCCTTTGAAGTCATATTGCATGGTACCCATTCCACGGGTCTCAACTCTCCAGGTTTAAGGTATTCTTCCTTCAGCTAAAAATGCATGTGGAACCCAGAGTATGATCAACCGTGTGAACGAGAGACGTGTTCAAATATGTCTCAGTTTTCCTCCCCTGGTACTCGGGTGCAACATTCCAGACGCTTTACTAACACTCTCTCCACTTGGAGAGTCAGCGCCTTTAACCTCCTGTTTGGCCCAGTTTGCAATTTCTGCGGAAGATGAACAGGAATAGCGAGAACCAATGAGAGACTAGCTGGAGGTGTCTGGACGGGCAAGTTTTACTCTCATTTCCCACCAGGAAGAGCAAATAACCAAAGGCTCAGTGTGCCGTGCCGGAACCAGATTAGGGCCTGAAACCATCATGCGGTGTTGCGGCCAGCTCACAAGAAAGCGAGTTGAAGAAAGGAGCTCAGGGGCACTGTAATTCACAAACCTGCAGAGTTATAAATGACAGCTATCGTCCAAAAATATACTGAAGTAAGGCTGCCAAGAAGACTTGAAAGCGGGGCAGAATTGCAGGAAACCGATTTCAGGATGTAGACTGGAATTGCATTGAAAGCATAGGAAAAGAGGCAGAACGTCCACAATGATGCACTTGGCCAAAAAGGGCGTATGCGTTTTTTCCTGAATATATTCAGGAAAAAACGCATACGCCCTTTTTGGCCAACCAAGCAAGCTTGCAAAGGAAACCTGCACTACAATGAAGTCTCACTTCTCCCAGGTCAGAAGGGCCATCTGAAAAAAGTGTAAAATCCAGAAAGGCAGGACAGGCCATGGAGAACTGGGAGCCTTGTTATGCTGATGGGCGGGATGTAAATTGCCAACAGCCACTTGGGAGAAGTGTATGGTGTTTCCTGAAACATCTAAAAAACAAAGCAACAGAGCCTAGGGCACTTCCACTTATGGTCCTATAGCTTAGGGAAATTTAAATCAAAAAGACACAGCCACCCCAAAGTTTGGAACGGCTCTGTTTACAAGAACCTCATTTACAGTACATGTTCAACATCGCAGAAAGTGAAAAATGGATAAAGAAGTTGTGGTATTTACTTACAAAGCAATATCACTCAGCAATGAAATCTATGTCATCAGGCCCTTAGCAGCACAATGAGTGGATTCAGGTATGATGATTCTAACTGAAATAAGTCACACAGAAAAAGAAACATCATAAGATATCAGTAATACACGGAATGTAACCTTGGCTACACAGGAACTGAATTACAGAACAGAACAGGGTCTCAAATTTAGAAAACCAACTTATGCTTGCTTAAGGGTAAAGGTGAGTTGGGGTGCTGCATAAAACCAGAGACTGAAATGAACACAGATAAAGTTCCTTAAGCCAAATATGGAATAGACAAGAGCTACTCCTTGCTCAATGAAATGGACTCAACACCGCACATTAAATGCCTAAGAATGTACCTGACTAGTAAATATCTTAAAACCTATGGATTGCTATGTCTACGAAAGAGAATCAAGCATGTGTACAGGGGCATAAACGCAGCAGTGATAGGATTGGAGAGGTTCGGTGAGCAAATGAAGACCCTTTGAAGTCATATTGCATGGTACCCATTCCACGGGTCTCAACTCTCCAGGTTTAAGGTATTCTTCCTTCAGCTAAAACATGCATGTGGAACCCAGAGTATGATCAACCGTGTGAACGGGAGACGTGTTCAAATATGTCTCAGTTTTCCTCCCCTGGTACTCAGGTGCAACATTCCAGACGCTTTACTAACACTCTCCCCACTTGGAGAGTCAGCGCCTTTAACCTCCTGTTTGGCCCAGTTTGCAATTTCTGTGGAAGATGAACAGGAATAGCGAGAACCAATGAGAGACTAGCTGGAGGTGTCTGGACGGGCAAATTTAACTCTCATTTCCCACCAGGAAGAGGAAATAACCAAAAGCTCAGCGTGCCGTGCCGGAACCAGATTAGGGCCTGAAGCCATCCTGCGGTGTTGCGGCCAGCTCACAAGAAAGCGAGTTGAAGAAAGGAGCTCAGGGGCACTGTAATGCACAAACCTGCAGAGTTATAAATGACAGCTATCGTCCAAAAATATACTGAAGTAAGGCTGCCAAGAGGACTTGAAAGCGGGGCAGAATTGCAGGAAACCGATTTCAGGAGGTAGACTGGAATTGCATTGAAAGCATAGGAAAAGAGGCAGAACGTCCACAATGATGCACTTGGCCAAAAAGGGCGTATGCGTTTTTTCCTGAATATATTCAGGAAAAAACGCATACGCCCTTTTTGGCCAACCAAGCAAGCTTGCAAAGGAAATCTGCACTACAATGAAGTCTCACTTCCCCCCGGTCAAAAGGGCCATCTGAAAAAAGTGTAAAATCCAGAAAGGCAGGACAGGCCATGGAGAACTGGGAGCCTTGTTATGCTGATGGGCGGGATGTAAATTGCCAACAGACACTGGGGAGAAGTGTATGGTGTTTCCTGAAACATCTAAAAAACAAAGCAACAGAGCCTAGGGCACTTCCACTTATGGTCCTATAGCTTAGGGAAATTAAAATCAAAAAGACACAGCCACCCCAAAGTTTGGGACGCCTCTGTTTACAAGAACCTCGTTTACCATACAAGTTCAATATCACAGAAAGTGAAAAATGGATAAAGAACTTGTGGTACTTACGTACAATGCAGTATGACTCAGCAGTGAAATCTATGTCATCAGGCCCGTAGCAGCATAATGAGTGGATTCAGGTACGATGATTCTAACTGAAATAAGTCACACAGAAAAAGAAACATCATAAGATATCACTAATACACGGAATGTAAACTTGGTTACACAGGAACTGAATTCCAAAACAGAACAGGGTCTCAAATTTAGAAAACCAACTTATGCTTGCTTAAGGAGAAAGGAGAGTTGGGGTGCTGCATAAAACCAGAGATTGAAATGAGCACAGATAAAGTTCTTAAGCCAAATATGGAATAGACAAGAGCTACTCCTTGCTCAACGAAATGGACTCAACACCCCATATTAAACGCCTAAGAATGTACCTGACTAGTAAGTATCTTAAAACCTATGGATAGCTATGTCTCCGAAAGAGAATCAAGCATGTGTACAGGGGCATAAACGCAGCAGTGATAGGATTGGAGAGGTTCGGTGAGCAAATGAAGACCCTTTGAAGTCATATTGCATGGTACCCATTCCACGGGTCTCAACTCTCCAGGTTTAAGGTATTCTTCCTTCAGCTAAAACATGCATGTGGAACCCAGAGTATGATCAACCGTGTGAACGGGAGACGTGTTCAAATATGTCTCAGTTTTCCTCCCCTGGTACTCGGGTGCAACATTCCAGACACTTTATTAACACTCTCCCCACTTGGAGAGTCAGCGCCTTTAACCTCCTGTTTGGCCCAGTTTGCAATGTCTGCGTAAGATGAACAGGAATAGCGAGAACCAATGAGAGACTAGCTAGAGGTGTCTGGACGGGCAAATTTATCTCTCATTTCCCACCAGGAAGAGGAATTAACCAAAGGCTCAACGTGCCGTGCCGGAACCAGACTAGGGCCTGAAGCCATCCTGTGGTGTTGCAGCAAGCTCACAAGAAAGCGAGTTGAAGAAAGGAGCTCAGGGGCACTGTAATTCACAAACCTGCAGAGTTATAAATGACAGCTATCGTCCAAAAATATACTGAAGTAAGGCTGCCAAGAGGACTTGAAAGCGGGGCAGAATTGCAGGAAACCGATTTCAGGAGGTAGACTGGAATTGCATTGAAAGCATAGGAAAAGAGGCAGAGCGTCCACAATGATGCACTTGGCCAAAAAGGGTGTATGCGTTTTTTCCTGAATATATTCAGGAAAAAACGCATACGCCCTTTTTGGCCAACCAAGCAAGCTTGCAAAGGAAATCTGCACTACAATGAAGTCTCACTTCCCCCCGGTCAAAAGGGCCATCTGAAAAAAGTGTAAAATCCAGAAAGGCAGGACAGGCCATGGAGAACTGGGAGCCTTGTTATTCTGATGGGCGGGATGTAAATTGCCAACAGACACTCGGGAGAAGTGTATGGTGTTTCCTGAAACATCTAAAAAACAAAGCAACAGAGCCTAGGGCACTTCCACTTATGGTCCTATAGCTTAGGGAAATTAAAATCAAAAAGACACAGCCACCCCAAAGTTTGGGACGCCTCTGTTTACAAGAACCTCGTTTACCGTACAAGTTCAATATCACAGCAAGTGAAAAATGCATAAAGAACTTGTGGTACTTACGTACAATGCAGTATCACTCAGCAATGAAACCTATGTCATCAGGCCCGTAGCAGCATAATGAGTGGATTCCGGTACGATGATTCTAACTGAAGTAAGTCACACAGAAAAAGAAACATCATAAGATATCACTAATACACGGAATGTAAACTTGGTTACACAGGAACAGAATTCCAAAACAGAACAGGGTCTCAAATTTAGAAAAGCAACTTATGCTTGCTTAAGGGGAAAGGTGAGTTGGGGTGCTGCATAAAACCAGAGATTGAAATGAGCACAGATAAAGTTCCTTAAGCCAAATATGGAATAGACAAGAGCTACTCCTTGCTCAACGAAATGGACTCAACACCCCATATTAAACGCCTAAGAATGTACCTGACTAGTAAGTATCTTAAAACCTATGGATTGCTATGTCTCCGAAAGAGAATCAAGCGTGTGTACAGGGGCATAAATGCAGCAGTGATAGGATTGGAGAGGTTCGGTGAGCAAATGAAGACCCTTTGAAGTCATATTGCATGGTTCCCATTACACGGGTCTCAACTCTCTAGCTTTAAGGTATTCTTCCTTCAGCTAAAACATGCATGTGGAACCCAGAGTATAATCAACCGTGTGAACGGGAGACGTGTTCAAATATGTCTCAGTTTTCCTCCCCTGGTACTCGGGTGCAACACTCCAGACGCTTTACTAACACTCTCCCCACTTGGAGAGTCAGTGCCTTTAACCTCCTGTTTGGTCCAGTTTGCAATTTCTGCGGAAGATGAACAGGAATAGGGAGAACCAATGAGAGACTAGCTGGAGGTGTCTGGACGGGCAAATTTAACTCTCATTTCCCACCAGGAAGAGGAATTAACCAAAGGCTCAGCGTGCCGTGCTGGAACCAGATTAGGGCCTGTAAACATCCTGCGGTGTTGCGACCAGCTCACAAGAAATCGAGCTGAAGAAAGGAGCTCAGGGGCACTGTAATGCACAAACCTGCAGAGTTATAAATGACAGCTATCGTCCAAAAATATACTGAAGTAAGGCTGCCAAGAGGACTTGAAAGCGGGGCAGAATTGCAGGAAACCGATTTCAGGAGGTAGACTGGAATTGCATTGAAAGCATAGGAAAAGAGGCAGAACGTCCACAATGATGCACTTGGCCAAAAAGGGCGTATGCGTTTTTTCCTGAATATATTCAGGAAAAAACGCATACGCACTTTTTGGCCAACCAAGCAAAGCTTGCAAAGGAAATCTGCACTACAATGAAGTCTCACTTCCCCCCGGTCAAAAGGGCCATCTGAAAAATGTGTAAAATCCAGAAAGGCAGGACAGTCCATGGAGAACTGGGAGCATTGTTATGCTGATGGGCGGGATGTAAATTGCCAACAGCCACTTGGGAGAAGTGTATGGTGTTTCCTGAAACATCTAAAAAACAAAGCAACAGAGCCTAGGGCACTTCCACTTATGGTCCTATAGCTTAGGGAAATTAAAATCAAAAAGACACAGCCACCCCAATGTTTGGGATGGCTCTGTTTACAAGGACCTCAATTACGGTACAAGTTCAATATCGCAGAAAGTGAAAAATGGATAAAGAAGTTGTGGTACTTACGTACAATGCAGTATCACTGAGCAATGAAATCTGTCATCAGGCCCGTAGCAGCACAATGAGTGGATTCAGGTACGATGATTCTAACTGAAATAAGTCACAGAGAAAAAGAAACATCATAAGATATCACTAATACACGGAATGTAAACTTGGCTACACAGGAAGTGAATTCCAAAACAGAACAGGGTCTCAAATTTAGAAAACCAACTTATGCTTCTTAAGGGGAAAGGTGACTTGGGGTGCTGCATAAAACCAGAGATTGAAATGAGCACAGATAAAGTTCCTTAAGCCAAATATGGAATAGACAAGAGGTACTCCTTGCTCAACGAAATGGACTCAACTCCCCATATTAAACGCCTAAGAATGTACCTGACTAGTAAGTATCTCAAAACCTAGGAATTGCTATGTCTCCAAAAGAGAATCAAGCGTGTTTACTGGGGCATAAATGCAGCAGTGATAGGATTGGAGAGGTTCGGTGAGCAAATGAAGACCCTTTGAAGTCATATTGCATGGTACTCATTCCACGGGTCTAAACTCTCCAGGTTTAAGGTATTCTTCCTTCAGCTAAAACATGCATGTGGAACCCAGAGTATGATCAACCGTGTGATCGGGAGACGTGTTCAAATATGTCTCACTTTTCGTCCCCTGGTACTCGGGTGCAACATTCCAGACGCTTTACTAACACTCTCCCCACTTGGAGAGTCAGTGCCTTTAACCTCCTGTTTGGCCCATTTTGCAATTTCTGCGGAAGATGAACAGGAATAGGGAGAACCAATGAGAGACTAGCTGGAGGTGTCTGAATGGGCAAATTTAACTCTCATTTCCCACTAGGAAGAGGAATTAACCAAAGGCTCAGCGTGCCGTGCCGGAACCAGACTAGGGCCTGAAGCAATCCTGCGGTGTTTCGGCCAGCTCACAAGAAAGCGAGTTGAAGAAAGGAGCTCAGGGGCTCTGTAATTCACAAACCTGCAGAGTTATAAATGACAGCTATCGTCCAAAAATATACTGAAGTAAGGCTGCCAAGAGGACTTGAAAGCGCGGCAGAATTGCAGGAAACCGATTTCAGGAAGTAGACTGGAATTGCATTGAAAGCATAGGAAAAGAGGCAGAACGTCTACAATGATGCACTTGGCCAAAAAGGGCGTATGCGTTTTTTCCTGAATATATTCAAGAAAAAACGCATACGCACTTTTTGGCCAACCAAGCAAGCTTGCAAAGGAAATCTGCACTACAATGAAGTCTCACTTCCCCCCGGTCAAAAGGGCCATCTGAAAAAAGTGTAAAACGCAGAAAGGCAGAACAGGCCATGGAGACCTGGGAGCCTTGTTATGCTGATGGGCGGGATGTATATTGCCAACAGACACACGGGAGAAGTGTATGGTGTTTCCTGAAACATCTAAAAAACAAAGCAACAGAGCCTATGGCACTTCTACTTATGGTTCTATAGCTTAGGGAAATTAAAATCAAAAAGACACAGCCACCCCAAAATTTGGGACGGCTCTTTTTACAGGAATCTCTTCTGCGGCACAAGTTAAATATCCCAGAGAGCAAATAATGGATAAAGAAGTTGCGGTACTTATGTACAACAGAATACCACACAGCAATGAAATCTATGTCACCAGGCCCGTACCAGCATAATGAGTGGATTGAGGCACGATGATTCTAAGTGAAATAAGTCACACAGAAAAAGAAACATCATAAGGTATCACTAATACACGGAATGTGAACTTGGCTACACATGAACTGAATTACAAAACAGAACAGGGTCTCAAGTTTAGAAAACCAACTTAAGCCTGCTTAAGGGGGAAGGTGAGTTGGGGTGCTGCATAAAAGCAGAGTTTGAAATTAGCACAGATACCGTTCCATAAGCCAAATATGTAATAGACAAGACCTACCCCTTGCTCAACGAAATGGATTCAACAATGAGGTATCACCTCACACCTGGTAGAATAGGCATCATAGAAAATCTACAAACAAAAAATGCTGGAAAGGGTGTGGAGAAAAGGAACCCTCTTCCACTATTGTTGGGAATATAAATTGATACAGTCATTATGGAGAACAATATGGAATTTCTTAAGAAACTAACAATAGAATTACCATATGATACAGCAATCCCAGTACTGGACATATACCCAGACAAAACCATAAATCAAAAAGAGTCATTCACCGCAATGTTCATTGCATCACTATTTACAATATCGAGGTAATGGAAGCAACCTAAATGCCCACAGACAGACGAATGCATAAAGCCGTGGTACATATGTAAAATGGAATATTACTAAGCCATGAAAAGGAATGAAACTGGGTCATTTGTAGAGACGTCGATGGATCTAGAGACTGTCATACAGAGTGAAGTAAGTCAGAAAGAGAAAAACAAATCTTGTATATTCATGCATATATGTGGAACCTAGAAAAACTGTACAGATTAACCATTTTGCAAGGCATAAATAGAGCAACAGATGTAGACAACAAACGTATGGACAATAAGGGGGGAAAGCTGTTGGGGGGGTGGTGGTGGGAGGAGTTGAGAGACTGGGATTGGCATGTATACATTTATATGTATAAAATAGATAACCAATAAGAACCTGCTGTATAAAAATATAAAATAAAATTCAAAATTAAAAAGAAATAAAATTTAAAAAATAAAACAGAAAAAACAATTATTCCCTGCACATACATGTATTCATATGAATAAATTATTTCCATGCTTATATCTGTAAATACAAAAAAGAGGAATAAAATCTACCTTGAACCAAAAACGAAAAAGAGAAAAAAAACACAGAACCCACCAGTTACACAGAGGAAAACAGTATCAGGGCACTTGCTCCAGTTGTAAACAATTCTGAAGTTGGTCAGTGGTGGGGAATCGTCTCCCATTCAGCCAGCAGCCCCCACGCAACAAGCGTCCTCATTGCAAAGCTGGGGCACCGTGCCGAGGCATCTGTGAGTAAACGTGAGCTGAGCCCCAGGCCAGTTGCTGCTGAAGTATTCCCACCCGTCCCAGGTAAAACACCTGAATATATACAAGGACTTGAAAGCCTAGAGGAAGGGCCATAGAGCCACATGAGTGACAGCATGCCGGCCGACTTGGTGCCTGCAGGCCAGCCAGGATGGTCCTGGTCCTGGGTGCTCTTCTGGAAGATTTCCATTTCCCTGCCTGAGATACCCGTCCTGTCCCTGCCCCCACTGCTTTTTTCCTTCCTCACCTCTGCCCAGGGAGAAATTCCAGCAGCAGGTATGGGTGACACATCCTCTTCTTTAGCAGGTGGCAGCCTGGCAACTGCTGCAGAAAGTCCAGCAGAGCCCCACTCACACTGGGCCACCCACAAAGCCGTGGCCTCTCACTCCCTCCCACCAGCCCAGCCCCGAGACTGCTGACAGGGCAGAGAAAATGGTGTCAGGCACGGCTGCAGGGGCTCTTGCTGCCTGGAGTGGTATTTATATTGATCTCAACCCAGGCACACCTGGGGAGGGCTGGCCGGCACGGTAAGGCTGCCCAGGTCAGCCAATCATCACCCCTCAGGGGCTCAAAGTTGCAGAAAATGGAACTTGCTGAACCGGCCAGGTCCAAGGAACAGGTGTGGGCTCCTGAGAGTCAGGATAGACAAGAGGCTGCAGCTTTGGCTTGTTTTCTAATCATTTTATCTGGCCCATGAGTGGGAGACAACTTCAAGAAAACCCTCTCCTAATGAGAGGAACCCAGGAGTCAGGGAGAGGAGGGGTGGGTGGTGGTTGGAGACAGAGGCCTGGTGCCCCGGGTGCAGTGGAAGTCTCTGGAAGACCAGGTGGAGGGAGGCCTCACGGAGTGATGCCCAGGGTCACAGACCTGTCGCAGCTGCTGTTTGTTAGTTCAAGTCCTGCTCTGAGGTGCTCTGTGTCAGCTCTGAGCGACAGGTGAGCTGGGGGTGCTCTGCAATGAGGGCTATGTGCACGGTTCCTGTGTGCCCAGCCCTGCCACGGTACCTGCAAGGGTAGCTCTGTATCCTGGGAGGGGCCTGACCACGAGAGCCCCGTGGGCTGGGGTGGGGGTGGGGTACCTGCCCAGGTGAGCTCCATATTCTGGGATTGGTCTGACCACGAGAGCCCCATGGGCTGCTGGGGACCTGGTAAAGGATGTCAGGACAGTCAGTGAAGCCACCAAGGATATACCTCCAGTTGCTCCTAATTCCTACACCCTGCTGGTCATTCTACCAACCACCAGGACATGGTATTCTGTATTAGTCTTCAATGATGCCTTCTTTTGTATTCCATTAGTCCCAGAGTCACAAGAAATTTTGGCTTGTGAGTGGCAGGACTCAACATACAACTAAAACAATACTTCCGGGCCGTCTGGCCCCAAGGGTGCAAAAATTCCCACACCATCTTTGGGGAAAGCTTAGCTAAAGACCTAAAAGTTCTGCCTCTGGAAAAGGAAACCCTCCTTCAATATGCAGACGACATTCTGATCGCCAGCCCTACTAAGGAGGCCTCTGAACTACCAAGCCAATAAAGGATAGAAGTTGTCCAAGAAAAAGCTCAAATATCACAGACTGCAGTGACCTGCCTGGGCTTCATTCTCACAGAAGGTCGGAGAAGCCCATCCCAGGAAAGGGAAGAAACCGTTTTCAGCCTTACCCCTTTCTAAAACAAGAAGACAGCTTAGGGGTTCCTGGGGAGGCCAGGGTTTGCTGCTTCTGGATCCCTAACTACAGTCTACTAGCTGGGCCTCTATATGAAACACTGAAAGGAAAAGATGATGATCCTTTTGAATAGAATCCAGAAGTGGCCTTTCAAGAATGGAAAGAGCAGTCAATTCAGACCCTTGCCCTGGAACTCCCTAATTTAGCTAAACCCTTTGACCTTTACATTCCCGGTGAAAGGTGAATCACCATTGGAGAATTAGTGCAAAAACTGGGACCACTTGAAATGGAACAATGCAAGAATGCCATCCAGGTAGGATAAACTACGGTCACTAAGGGGCTTGGCCCACTGCCACATCTGGCCAAGATACTGGCGGTATCTAAAAACCTGGAAATCAGCAGCCCAAAAGGCCACCTCCCTCCTAAGGGAAAAGGACCCCACGTGGTGATCCTAACCACCAACCATGCCCTGAAGTTGCAGGGTTCGCTCCGTGGGCACACCGACCTCGAGTGAGGAGGCCCTCCAACTCCAACATCCAGAGAGATAACCGGGGGCAACAGGGCACCATGACGACTCGTGTGAACATCACTTGACCTGGAGTTTCTCTCATAAAACAACAAGAGTGTGTCCCAAAAGAGTAGACTACTGCTTGCAGGACTTACTGCACCCAGAGGGGAGCTAATAATCTTGGCGGGGGAACAGTATACCACACTGTCACCATAGAAAAGCCTACAGACACCGTGATGATGGTGGCCAATAAGACCGGCTGGACTCCTGTTTACTTCAAAAGGCTGTTGACTCAGTGGCCATCATGGTCCTTGATCACCACTGACCCTGGACTGTCTGGGAGTTGAGCGGGCAGGGCTCTGACACCTGGTGCTGTTTGTACGTTAATTCAGGGGCCTAACTGAAGAAAGCGCAGACTACTGGTCAGAGCATCTAGGCTGGCAGAAACGGTCAGCCTAAGGTGGCCGAACAAATGTGGGGCGGGGTGAAACCGGCCCCCACAGCGTCTCTGCACATCTCTTTCCTGGACCCTTAAAGGTCATTAGAATCTATAACACTTCCAATGCTGGTGCTCAGGCGGACGAGCAGGGAGACAGGGGTCCTGGGGACAATCAACGTCACCGGGAGGCTGCTGGGGAGAAGCTCTGACCCTCGCCCCAGGGTATGAGGGCTCCCAACTCAGCACTCAGCAGTTACAGAAGAAGGGTCTGCACCCTCAGCACTCCAAGAATGAGGAACGGGACAAAAGGCAGAGGAGGGGTTTGTCCCCAGCAAAGCCCATTAAAAATCCCTGGGAGATAAAAATAGAATCTGGGCAATAAAGTCAAGTCTAACCTTTTTTATCCTTTGTGCTTTGTCTAATTTCACGTGCTCCTAGGGTCCCGCATGCAGAGGTTCCACACCCGGCACTTCAGACCAGATTTCCTAGTGCAGAATGGCTGGGTCGACACCTCAGCTCCTGGGGCCCAGTGCAGACTCCACGATATAGAGCCTGAGCTACAGCCAACCCGGCCCTCGAGAGCTCCGCCGCCTCCCTCCCTCCCACTGACTCTGACAGGATCTCTACACAGCAGCCCAGCCCACAGCCCACGGGGTAGTGCATGCTCTCACCTCTCCATTCTCTGATCAAAATATAAAGTTTCCTTTGCTTGTGAACCAAACTCAGTCTCGATCTGTTGGCCCCAATGACACTGGGCAGGGGGACACTCGTTGGGGTCCACTCTGGAGGATCAGTAACAGAAATTGAGACTATTGTAACCTCAATGAACAGATGTGTGAGCCAAACTGTAGTTAACATAGAACAGTGTATAAGGCTCGGGTAAAATAAGATGTTTTTAACACTTCCATTTGATATTTCCATCACTTTTTATAAGCAAGTTCAGTGAAAAGGTTTGTCTTATTTGTCAGGTCAATATTAGAGAAACGAAGTGATTTCTTTCCAAGGATGTACATCTAATAATCTTGGTTAAACCTTCAATCTTGTTTTAAATGCTTTTCCATTGAAAATGATACCTCTCTTTCAGCTCCCCCATTTCTGAGAAGTATAAAATCTTATAATTTATTATTACCAAAGGGGAAAGGTGGGAGGAGGGATAAATTAACAGTTTGGAATTAACACATACACACTGCTATGTATAAAATAGATCATCAACAAGGAACTACTGTATAGCACAGGGAACTACACTCAACATTTTGCAATAACCTATAAGGGGAAATAATCTGAAAAAGAATAGATATTTTTATTGACATCATCTATCAATGACAGTTAAAGTGTAGCCTAAGGGAAGCTGGTGGTGAGTGCTTCTGACCCTGAAGACTTCAATCATCTAAAGTTTGGACTCTGCCTACTTCCCAAGGCCCTTAATGAACATATGTGTAGCCGTAGCTTAAAAACTTCCCCAGTTTGGGTTTCGGGGAGACACTGATTTTGAAAAAGCCCTGGTGTTCTCCTTACATGAATGGGACTCTTCCTACTGCTAAAACATGTCTGTCACACCCAGAGGATGGTATACCGTCTGATCGGGAAGAGTTTGGAAAAGGCATCTCATCTCCTCATCTCCTGGTGCTCGGGTTCACCCCTCCAGCGTCTTTACTAACAGTCTTCCCACTTGGAGATGTCAGCACTGTCAACATCTTGTTGCGTACAGTTTGGAATTTGTCCAGAGGATGAAGCGGAAGGATGAGGAACAAAGAGAGACAAGTCCTAGGTGTTCAGACAGGCACATGTCACTCTAATTTCCAATCAGGAAGACGAATTGACCAAAGGCTAGGGTTGCCCATGGAAACAGTATAGGGCTTGAGGAAATCCCGCTGCTTTGTGGCCAGTTCCCATAAACACAAGTTGAACAATGGAACTCAGGGGCAGTAAAATTCACAAAACTGCAGAGTTGAAAATATCCATCACTGAAAAATGTCTTGAGGAAAGTCAGAGAAAAGGACTTGTAAGCAAGGGAGAATGGCAGGAAAGGGATTTGAGGAGGTAGAAAGGACTCGCCATTAAGCACAAGAAAAGGAGCTGAACATTGCCAACATTGCAGTTGGCCAAAAAGGGTGTATGCGTTTTTTTCTGTATATATTCAAGAAAAGGGCATACACTTTTTTAGCCAACCAAACAGGTGGGCACTGGAAGTCAATACTACAAAAGATATCACTTCGCATCAGTCAGAAGAGCCATCCTCATAAAGCGTAAACAACAGAAATGCAGGACAGGGCAAGGAGAAGAGGGAGCCCTGTGAGACTTATAGTGGAAATGTATATTGCCAACGGCCATTCTGGAGAAGTGTATTGTGTTTACTAAAGCATCTAAAAAATGAGCTACAGAGCATAGGGCACTTGCACTCATGGGCGTATATCTTGGGAAAAACAAAAATCGAGAGGACACAGGCACCCCAATGTTTACCCCCTCTCTGTTTAAAAGATCCTCGACTAGGATATAACTTAAATGTCTCTGGAGGGAAAAAATGGATAGAGATGTGGTACTTAGGTAGAGTGGAATATTATTCAGCCTGGAAATCAATGAAATATGGCCAGTTGTAACAACTCCAGAGGAGTTACGTATGATCATTCTAAGTGACAGAATTCAAAAAGAAAAAGACACATATCATAAGATATCACTTAAAGGTGGAATCCAAAATGGCTACACATGAAATAAACTACAAAACAAAAACATAGTCAAATATGTAGAAAACACGCATAAGGCTGCTAAACGGGAAAGGTGGGGAGGGGTGAGGCATCATCCAGGAGGTTGAAATTAGCAAAGATACCATTCCAAATACCAAACTGATAATCAACAAGGCCTACACGGTAGCTAAAAGAACTGCACTCAGCACACTCAAGTCACCGGAAAAGAATATATACGACTGGTAAGAATCTGAAAAAGAATTTATTGATGTCTCTCTGTACGTGAATCAAGTGGATGTACAGCAGCAAGAAACAGAGCTTTGAAAATCAGCTGTAACCAATATAGTAATAAATTGAAAAAAATAAACGACAGAGAGACAGAGAAAACCTCTTACAACTTTTCCTCAGGGACGGTGATGCAACATGGATTGAACACATCTAGACCCACAGCAGGATGAGACATAAGGCTGGAAACTGTTTGCGCTAAGAGAAATGTGAGGTTGGGTGAGGAAATGCACACCCTTTAAAGTAATACTACCTGGTACCCATTCAATGGGTCCCAAATCTGCAGGTTCAAGGGATCTTCCTACAGCTAAAACATGCATGGAAAACCCAGAGGACTGTACACCATGTGATCGGGAGATGTGTCTAAAATGCACCTCATTTATCCTCTCCTGGTGCTCCTGTTCACCATTTCAGCCACGTTACTTAGAATCTCCCCACTTGGAGAATCAGCACATTTAAACTTCTGTTTCACACATTTTGCAAATTGTGAGGAGGATGAACGGGAAGAAGGGGAACCAATGAGAGAATAGTTGTAGGGGTTTGGACGGGCACATATCACTCTAATTTCCCATTAAGAATAAGAATTAAAGAAAGGCTCAGCCTGCCTCGCCGGAGCCAAAATAGGGTCTGAAGCAATCCTGCGGGTTTGAGGCCAGCTCACAAAAGAGCAACTTAAAAAATGGAGCTCAGGGTCACTGCAATTCACAAACCTGCAGAGTTATAAATGAAAACTAACGTCCAAAAATATGTTGAGGTAAGGCAAAGAAGAGGATCTGAATGCAAGACAGAATTGCAAGAAACAGATTTCAAGAGATAGATTGGACTCGTCTTTCACGCACATGAAAAGCGGCAGAATTTCGACAATGATGCAGTTGGCCCAAAAGGGCGTATGCGTTTTTTCCTGATTATATCCAAGAAAAAACGCATACGCACTTTATGGGCAACGAAGCAAGCAAGCAATGCAAATGTGCACAACAAAGAAGTCTCACTTCCCACCGGTCAAAAGGGCCATCCTAAAAAATTGTAAAAACCAGAAATGCAGGACAGGCCATGGAGAACAGGGAGCCTTTATACGCTGATGGGCAGTGTGTGACCTGCCAAGAGCCACTCTGGAGAAGTGTATGGTGGTTCCTAAATCATCTAAAGCAGAGCTACAGAGCATAGGACACTTCCAATCATGGGAGTATATCTAGGGAAGTCTAAAAATCAACAAGACACAAGCACACCACAGTTTAGGGCTACTCTGTTTACAAGAACCTCAACTTCAGTACACCTTAAATATCCCAGGAAAGAGAACAATGGATAAAGAAGATGTGGTACTTATGTACAATGGAATATCTCTTCACCATGAAATCAATGTAATAAGGCTAGTAGAAGGATAAAGAGTGGATTTAGGTCCGATAATACTACTTGAAATAAGTCAAACAGAAAAAGAAACATATCATAAGATATCACTTATAGAGGGAGGGTAAATATGGCTGCACAAGAAATGAATTACAGAACAGAACAGTGTCTCACATTTAGAAAACACACTTATGTCAGCTTAAGGGGAAAGGAGAGGTGGGGTGATGCATAAAACCAGAGTTTGAAATTAGCACAGATACCGTTCAATAAACGAAATAGGTATTAGACAAGATCTACACCTTGCTCAATGAACTGGCCTCAACACACCCTATACACCGCAGAGAAATATATCTGAGTAATAAGAATCTTAAAACCCATGTATTGATATATCTCCATAAGGGAATCAAGTGTGTGCAGAGCGGCACAAACACAGCAGTGAAAATGAGCTAAACCCCATTATAGAAATAAATTTTAAAAACAAAACGCTGAAACAATGAAAGAGAGAAAAATTCTTACAAAATTCGCTCAGGGGCTGTGATGCAACCTGGATTGACCACATATAAACCCACAGCTGGATAAGACATAAGGCTGGACACTTGGGGCTGAGAGGATTGGTGAGCTTTGGTGAGCAACTGCCGAAAGTTTAATGCAATACTTCATGCTACTCATTCCAAGGGTCCCAACACTCCAGGTTGAAGGGAATCTTCCTACAGCTAAACCATGCTTGGGAAACCCAGCGACTGGTATACCATATGATCGGGAAAGGTTTCTAAAACACACCTCATTTTTCCTCTCCTGGGGCTCCGGATCGACATTCCAGCCGCTTTACTAACAACATCCCCACATGGAGAGTCAATGCCTTTAAGTTCTGGTATCGCACAGTCTGCAGTTAGTGCGGAGGATGAATGGGAATAGGGGGAACCAGTGAGAAACTAGCTGTAGTGGTTTCAATGGGCACATGTCACTCTAATTTCACATCAGTAAGAAGAATTAACCAAAGGCACAGCAAGGTGCCCCAGAAGAAGAATAGAGCTTCAAGGAATCCTGTGGTTATGGGGCAAGATCACAAAAATAAGAGCTGAAAAATGGAGCTAAGGGCCACTGCAATTCAAAGACCTGCAGAGTTATAAAGGCCAACTATTTTCAAAAAATATATTGAGGTAAGGCTATGAAGAAGCATTGAAAGCAAGGCAGAATTGCAGGAAACCGATTTCAGGAGGTAGACTGGAATTGCATTTAAAACATATGAAGAGAGTCAGAACCTCGACAGTGATGCACTTGGCCAAAAAGGGCGTATGTGTTTTTTCCTGAATATAGTCAGGAAAAAACGCATACACACTTTTTGGCCAACCAAGCAAGCTTGCAAAGGAAATCTGCACTACAATGAAGTCTCACTTTCCCCTGGTCAAAAGGGCCATCTGAAAAAAGTGTAAAATCCATAAAGGTACGACAGGCCATGGAGAACTGGGAGCCTTCTTCTGCTGATGGGCGGGATGTAAATTGCCAACAGCCACTCTGGAGAAGTGTATGGTGTTTCCTGAAACATCTAAAAAACAAAGCAACAGAGCCTAGGGCACTTCCACTTATGGTCCTATAGTTTAGGGAAATTAAAATAAAAAAGACACAGCCACCCCAAAGTTTGGGATGGCTCTGTTTACAAGAACCTCATATACGGTACAAGTTCAATATCGCAGAAAGTGAAAAATGGATAAAGAAGTTGTGGTACTTATGTACAATGCAATATCACTCAGCAATGAAATCTATGTCATCAGGCCCGTAGCAGCATAATGAGAGGATTAAGTACGATGAATCTAACTGAAATAAGTCACACAGAGAAAGAAACATCATAAGATATCACTAATACACGGAATGTAAACTTGGCTACACAGGAACTGAATTCCAAAACAGAACAGGGTCTCAAATTTAGAAAACCAACTTATGCTTGCTTAAGGGGAAAGGTGAGTTGGGGTGCTGCATAAAACCAGAGATTGAAATGAGCACAGATAAAGTTCTATAAGCCAAATATGGAATAGACAAGAGCTACTCCTTGCTCAACGAAATGGACTCAACACCCCATATTCAACGCCTAGGAATATACCTGCCTAGTAAGAATCATAAAAGCTATGGATTTATATATCTCTGTAAGAGAATCAAGAGTGTGTACAGCGGCATTAAAGCAGTGAAAATCAGCTAAATCCCATATTAAAAATAAATTTCTTAAACAAAACACAATGACAGTGAAATAGAGAGCAATACTTAAGTAATTCATTCAAGGCCTCTGAGGCAACCTGCAGTTACCATATCTACACCCAGAGCTGGGTGACACATAAGGCTGGACACTTGGGGCTCATAAGATTGGTGAGGTTCGGTGAGCAAATGCAGACCCTTTGAAGTCATATTGCATGGTACCCATTCCATGGGTCTCAACTCTCCAGGTTTAAGGGATTCTTCCTTCAGCTAAAACATGCATGTGGAACCCAGAGTATGATCCACCGTGTGATCGAGAACCGTGTTCAAATGTGTCTCACTTTTCGTTCCCTGGTACTCGGGTGCAACATTCCAGACGCTTTACTAACACTCTCCTCACTTGGAGAGTGAGTGCCTTTAACCTCCTGTTTGGCCCAGTTTGCAATTTCTGCGGAAGATGAACAGGAATAGGGAGAACCAATGAGAGACTAGCTGGAGGTGTCTGGACGGGCAAATTTAACTCTCATTTCCCACAGGGAAGAGGAATAAACCAAAGGCTCAGCATGCTGTGCCGGAACCAGATTAGGGCCTGAAGCCATCCTGCAGTGTTGCGGCCAGGTCACAAGAAAGCGAGTTGAAGAAAGGAGCTCAGGGGCACTGTAATTCACAAACCTGCAGATTTATAAATGACAGCTATTGTCCGAAAATATACTGAAGTAGGGCTGCCAAGAGGACTTGAATGCGGGGCAGAATTGCAGGAAACCGATTTTAGGAGGAATCGGAATTGGATTGCATTTAAAACACAGGAAAAGAGGCAGAATGTCGACAATGATGCACTTGGCCAAAAAGGGCGTATGCGTTTTTTCCTGAATATATTCAGGAAAAAACGCATACGCCCTTTTTGGCCAACCAAGCAAGCTTGCAAAGGAAATCTGCACTACAATGAAGTCTCACTTCCCCCCGGTCAAAAGGGCCATCTGAAAAAAGTGTAAAATCCAGAAAGGCAGGACAGGCCATGGAGAACTGGGAGCCTTGTTATGCTGATGGGCTGGATGTAAATTGCCAACAGCTGCTCTGTAGAAGTGTATGGTGTTTCCTGAAACATCTAAAAAACAAAGCAACAGAGCCTAGGGCACTTCCACTTATGGTCCTATAGCTTAGGGAAATTAAAATCAAAAAGACACAGCCACCCCAAAATTTGGGATGGCTCTTTTTACAGGAATCTCTTCTGTGGCACAAGTTAAATATCCCAGAGAGCAAATAATGGATAAAGAAGTTGCGGTACTTATGTACAACAGAATACCACTCAGCAATGAAATCTATGTCACCAGGCCCGTACCAGCATAATGAGTGGATTGAGGCACGATGATTCTAAGTGAAATAAGTCACACAGAAAAAGAAACATCCTAAGGTATCACTAATACACGGAATGTGAACTTGGCTACACATGAACTGAATTACAAAACAGAACAGGGTCTCAAATTTAGAAAACCAACTTATGCTTGCTTAAGGGGGAAGGTGAGTTGGGGTGCTGCATAAAAGCAGAGTTTGAAATTAGCACAGATACCGTTCCATAAGCCAAATATGTAATAGACAAGACCTACCCCTTGCTCAACGAAATGGATTCAACAATGAGGTATCACCTCACACCTGGTAGAATAGGCATCATAGAAAATCTACAAACAAAAAATGCTGGAAAGGGTGTGGAGAAAAGGAACCCTCTTCCACTATTGTTGGGAATATAAATTGATACAGTCATTATGGAGAACAATATGGAATTTCTTAAGAAACTAACAATAGAATTACCATATGATACAGCAATCCCAGTACTGGACATATACCCAGACAAAACCATAAATCAAAAAGAGTCATTCACCGCAATGTTCATTGCATCACTATTTACAATATCGAGGTAATGGAAGCAACCTAAATGCCTACAGACAGACGAATGCATAAAGCTGTGGTACATATATAAAATGGAATATTACTAAGCCATGAAAAGGAATGAAATTGGGTCATTTGTAGAGACGTCGATGGATCTAGAGACTGTCATACAGAGTGAAGTAAGTCAGAAAGAGAAAAACAAATCTTGTATATTCATGCATATATGTGGAACCTAGAAAAACTGTACAGATTAACCATTTTGCAAGGCATAAATAGAGCAACAGATGTAGACAACAAACGTATGGACAACAAGGGGGGAAAGCTGTTGGGGGGGTGGTGGTGGGAGGAGTTGAGAGACTGGGATTGGCATGTATACATTTATATGTATAAAATAGATAACCAATAAGAACCTGCTGTATAAAAATATAAAATAAAATTCAAAATTAAAAAGAAATAAAATTTAAAAAATAAAACAGAAAAAACAATTATTCCCTGCACATACATGTATTCATATGAATAAATTATTTCCATGCTTATATCTGTAAATACAAAAAAGAGGAATAAAATCTACCTTGAACCAAAAACGAAAAAGAGAAAAAAACACAGAACCCACCAGTTACACAGAGGAAAACCGTATCAGGGCACTTGCTCCAGTTGTAAACAATTCTGAAGTTGGTCAGTGGTGGGGAATCGTCTCCCATTCAGCCAGCAGCCCCCACGCAACAAGCGTCCTCATTGCAAAGCTGGGGCACCGTGCCGAGGCATCTGTGAGTAAACGTGAGCTGAGCCCCAGGCCAGTTGCTGCTGAACTATTCCCACCCGTCCCAGGTAAAACACCTGAATATATACAAGGACTTGAAAGCCTAGAGGAAGGGCCATAGAGCCACACGAGTGACAGCATGCCGGCCGACTTGGTGCCTGCAGGCCAGCCAGGATGGTCCTGGCCCTGGGTGCTCTTCTGGAAGATTTCCATTTCCCTGCCTGAGATACCCGTCCTGTCCCTGCCCCCACTGCTTTTTTCCTTCCTCACCTCTGCCCAGGGAGAAATTCCAGCAGCAGGTATGGGTGACACATCCTCTTCTTTAGCAGGTGGCAGCCTGGCAACTGCTGCAGAAAGTCCAGCAGAGCCCCACTCACACTGGGCCACCCACAAAGCCGTGGCCTCTCACTCCCTCCCACCAGCCCAGCCCCGAGACTGCTGACAGGGCAGAGAAAATGGTGTCAGGCACGGCTGCAGGGGCTCTTGCTGCCTGGAGTGGTATTTATATTGATCTCAACCCAGGCACACCTGGGGAGGGCTGGCCGGCACGGTAAGGCTGCCCAGGTCAGCCAATCATCACCCCTCAGGGGCTCAAAGTTGCAGAAAATGGAACTTGCTGAACCGGCCAGGTCCAAGGAACAGGTGTGGGCTCCTGAGAGTCAGGATAGACAAGGGGCTGCAGCTTTGGCTTGTTTTCTAATCATTTTATCTGGCCCATGAGTGGGAGACAACTTCAAGAAAACCCTCTCCTAATGAGAGGAACCCAGGAGTCAGGGAGAGGAGGGGTGGGTGGTGGTTGGAGACAGAGGCCTGGTGCCCCGGGTGCAGTGGAAGTCTCTGGAAGACCAGGTGGAGGGAGGCCTCACGGAGTGATGCCCAGGGTCACAGACCTGTCGCAGCTGCTGTTTGTTAGTTCAAGTCCTGCTCTGAGGTGCTCTGTGTCAGCTCTGAGCGACAGGTGAGCTGGGGGTGCTCTGCAATGAGGGCTATGTGCACGGTTCCTGTGTGCCCAGCCCTGCCACGGTACCTGCAAGGGTAGCTCTGTATCCTGGGAGGGGCCTGACCACGAGAGCCCCGTGGGCTGGGGTGGGGGTGGGGTACCTGCCCAGGTGAGCTCCATATTCTGCGATTGGTCTGACCACGAGAGCCCCATGGGCTGCTGGGGACCTGGTAAAGGATGTCAGGACAGTCAGTGAAGCCACCGAAGATATACCTCCAGTTGCTCCTAATTCCTACACCCTGCTGGTCATTCTACCAACCACCAGGACATGGTATTCTGTATTAGTCTTCAATGATGCCTTCTTTTGTATTCCATTAGTCCCAGAGTCACAAGAAATTTTGGCTTGTGAGTGGCAGGACTCAACATACAACTAAAACAATACTTCCGGGCCGTCTGGCCCCAAGGGTGCAAAAATTCCCACACCATCTTTGGGGAAAGCTTAGCTAAAGACCTAAAAGTTCTACCTCTGGAAAAGGAAACCCTCCTTCAATATGCAGACGACATTCTGATCGCCAGCCCTACTAAGGAGGCCTCTGAACTACCAAGCCAATAAAGGATAGAAGTTGTCCAAGAAAAAGCTCAAATATCACAGACTGCGGTGACCTGCCTGGGCTTCATTCTCACAGAAGGTCGGAGAAGCCCATCCCAGGAAAGGGAAGAAACCATTTTCAGCCTTACCCATTTCTAAAACAAGAAGACAGCTTAGGGGTTCCTGGGGAGGCCAGGGTTTGCTGCTTCTGGATCCCTAACTACAGTCTACTAGCTGGGCCTCTATATGAAACACTGAAAGGAAAAGATGATGATCCTTTTGAATAGAATCCAGAAGTGGTCTTTCAAGAATGGAAAGAGCAGTCAATTCAGACCCTTGCCCTGGAACTCCCTAATTTAGCTAAACCCTTTGACCTTTACATTCCCGGTGAAAGGTGAATCGCCATTGGAGAATTAGTGCAAAAACTGGGGCCACTTGAAATGGAACAATGCAAGAATGCCATCCAGGTAGGATAAACTACGGTCACTAAGGGGCTTGGCCCACTGCCACATCTGGCCAAGATACTGGCAGTATCTAAAAACCTGGAAATCAGCAGCCCAAAAGGCCACCTCCCTCCTAAGGGAAAAGGACCCCATGTGGTGATCCTAACCACCAACCATGCCCTGAAGTTGCAGGGTTTGCTCCGTGGGCACACCGACCTCGAGTGAGGAGGCCCTCCAACTCCAACATCCAGAGAGATAACCGGGGGCAACAGGGCACCATGACGACTCGTGTGAACATCACTTGACCTGGAGTTTCTCTCATAAAACAACAAGAGTGTGTCCCAAAAGAGTAGACTACTGCTTGCAGGACTTACTGCACCCAGAGGGGAGCTAATAATCTTGGCGGGGGAACAGTATACCACACTGTCACCATAGAAAAGCCTACAGACACCGTGATGATGGTGGCCAATAAGACCGGCTGGACTCCTGTTTACTTCAAAAGGCTGTTGACTCAGTGGCCATCATGGTCCTTGATCACCACTGACCCTGGACTGTCTGGGAGTTGAGTGGGCAGGGCTCTGACACCTGGTGCTGTTTGTACGTTAATTCAGGGGCCTAATTGAAGAAAGCGCAGACTACTGGTCAGAGCATCTAGGCTGGCAGAAACGGTCAGCCTAAGGTGGCCGAACAAATGTGGGGCGGGGTGAAACCGGCCCCCACAGCGTCTCTGCACATCTCTTTCCTGGACCCTTAAAGGTCATTAGAATCTATAACACTTCCAATGCTGGTGCTCAGGCGGACGAGCAGGGAGACAGGGGTCCTGGGGACAATCAACGTCACCGGGAGGCTGCTGGGGAGAAGCTCTGACCCTCGCCCCAGGGTATGAGAGCTCCCAACTCAGCACTCAGCAGTTACAGAAGAAGGGTCTGCACCCTCAGCACTCCAAGAATGAGGAACGGGACAAAAGGCAGAGGAGGGGTTTGTCCCCAGCAAAGCCCATTAAAAATCCCTGGGAGATAAAAATAGAATCTGGGCAATAAAGTCAAGTCTAACCTTTTTTATCCTTTGTGCTTTGTCTAATTTCACGTGCTCCTAGGGTCCCGCATGCAGAGGTTCCACACCCGGCACTTCAGACCAGATTTCCTAGTGCAGAATGGCTGGGTCGACACCTCAGCTCCTGGGGCCCAGTGCAGACTCCACGATATAGAGCCTGAGCTACAGCCAACCCGGCCCTCGAGAGCTCCGCCACCTCCCTCCCTCCCACTGACTCTGACAGGATCTCTACACAGCAGCCCAGCCCACAGCCCACGGGGTAGTGCATGCTCTCACCTCTCCATTCTCTGATCAAAATATAAAGTTTCCTTTGCTTGTGAACCAAACTCAGTCTCGATCTGTTGGCCCCAATGACACTGGGCAGGGGGACACTCGTTGGGGTCCACTCTGGAGGATCAGTAACAGAAATTGAGACTATTGTAACCTCAATGAACAGATGTGTGAGCCAAACTGTAGTTAACATAGAACAGTGTATAAGGCTCGGGTAAAATAAGATGTTTTTAACACTTCCATTTGATATTTCCATCACTTTTTATAAGCAAGTTCAGTGAAAAGGTTTGTCTTATTTGTCAGGTCAATATTAGAGAAACGAAGTGATTTCTTTCCAAGGATGTACATCTAATAATCTTGGTTAAACCTTCAATCTTGTTTTAAATGCTTTTCCATTGAAAATGATACCTCTCTTTCAGCTCCCCCATTTCTGAGAAGTATAAAATCTTATAATTTATTATTACCAAAGGGGAAAGGTGGGAGGAGGGATAAATTAACAGTTTGGAATTAACACATACACACTGCTATGTATAAAATAGATCATCAACAAGGAACTACTGTATAGCACAGGGAACTACACTCAACATTTTGCAATAACCTATAAGGGGAAATAATCTGAAAAAGAATAGATATTTTTATTGACATCATCTATCAATGACAGTTAAAGTGTAGCCTAAGGGAAGCTGGTGGTGAGTGCTTCTGACCCTGAAGACTTCAATCATCTAAAGTTTGGACTCTGCCTACTTCCCAAGGCCCTTAATGAACATATGTGTAGCCGTAGCTTAAAAACTTCCCCAGTTTGGGTTTCGGGGAGACACTGATTTTGAAAAAGCCCTGGTGTTCTCCTTACATGAATGGGACTCTTCCTACTGCTAAAACATGTCTGTCACACCCAGAGGATGGTATACCGTCTGATCGGGAAGAGTTTGGAAAAGGCATCTCATCTCCTCATCTCCTGGTGCTCGGGTTCACCCCTCCAGCGTCTTTACTAACAGTCTCCCCACTTGGAGATGTCAGCACTGTCAACATCCTGTTGCGTACAGTTTGGAATTTGTCCAGAGGATGAAGCGGAAGGATGAGGAACAAAGAGAGACAAGTCCTAGGTGTTCAGACAGGCACATGTCACTCTAATTTCCAATCAGGAAGACGAATTGACCAAAGGCTAGGGTTGCCCATGGAAACAGTATAGGGCTTGAGGAAATCCCGCTGCTTTGTGGCCAGTTCCCATAAACACAAGTTGAACAATGGAACTCAGGGGCAGTAAAATTCACAAAACTGCAGAGTTGAAAATATCCATCACTGAAAAATGTCTTGAGGAAAGTCAGAGAAAAGGACTTGTAAGCAAGGGAGAATGGCAGGAAAGGGATTTGAGGAGGTAGAAAGGACTCGCCATTAAGCACAAGAAAAGGAGCTGAACATTGCCAACATTGCAGTTGGCCAAAAAGGGTGTATGCGTTTTTTTCTGTATATATTCAAGAAAAGGGCATACACTTTTTAGCCAACCAAACAGGTGGGCACTGGAAGTCAATACTACAAAAGATATCACTTCGCATCAGTCAGAAGAGCCATCCTCATAAAGCGTAAACAACAGAAATGCAGGACAGGGCAAGGAGAAGAGGGAGCCCTGTGAGACTTATAGTGGAAATGTATATTGCCAACGGCCATTCTGGAGAAGTGTATTGTGTTTACTAAAGCATCTAAAAAATGAGCTACAGAGCATAGGGCACTTGCACTCATGGGCGTATATCTTGGGAAAAACAAAAATCGAGAGGACACAGGCACCCCAATGTTTACCCCCTCTCTGTTTAAAAGATCCTCGACTAGGATATAACTTAAATGTCTCTGGAGGGAAAAAATGGATAGAGATGTGGTACTTAGGTAGAGTGGAATATTATTCAGCCTGGAAATCAATGAAATATGGCCAGTTGTAACAACTCCAGAGGAGTTACGTATGATCATTCTAAGTGACAGAATTCAAAAAGAAAAAGACACATATCATAAGATATCACTTAAAGGTGGAATCCAAAATGGCTACACATGAAATAAATTACAAAACAAAAACATAGTCAAATATGTAGAAAACACGCATAAGGCTGCTAAACGGGAAAGGTGGGGAGGGGTGAGGCATCATCCAGGAGGTTGAAATTAGCAAAGATACCATTCCAAATACCAAACTGATAATCAACAAGGCCTACACGGTAGCTAAAAGAACTGCACTCAGCACACTCAAGTCACCGGAAAAGAATATATACGACTGGTAAGAATCTGAAAAAGAATTTATTGATGTCTCTCTGTACGTGAATCAAGTGGATGTACAGCAGCAAGAAACAGAGCTTTGAAAATCAGCTGTAACCAATATAGTAATAAATTGAAAAAAATAAACGACAGAGAGACAGAGAAAACCTCTTACAACTTTTCCTCAGGGACGGTGATGCAACATGGATTGAACACATCTAGACCCACAGCAGGATGAGACATAAGGCTGGAAACTGTTTGCACTAAGAGAAATGTGAGGTTGGGTGAGGAAATGCACACCCTTTAAAGTAATACTACCTGGTACCCATTCAATGGGTCCCAAATCTGCAGGTTCAAGGGATCTTCCTACAGCTAAAACATGCATGGAAAACCCAGAGGACTGTACACCATGTGATCGGGAGATGTGTCTAAAATGCACCTCATTTATCCTCTCCTGGTGCTCCTGTTCACCATTTCAGCCACGTTACTTAGAATCTCTCCACTTGGAGAATCAGCACATTTCAAATTCTGTTTCACACATTTTGCAAATTGTGAGGAGGATGAACGGGAAGAGGGGGAACCAATGAGAGAATAGTTGTAGGGGTTTGGACGGGCACATATCACTCTAATTTCCCATTAAGAATAAGAATTAAAGAAAGGCTCAGCCTGCCTCGCCGGAGCCAAAATAGGGCCTGAAGCAATCCTGCGGGTTTGAGGCCAGCTCACAAAAGAGCAACTTAAAAAATGGAGCTCAGGGTCACTGCAATTCACAAACCTGCAGAGTTATAAATGAAAACTAACGTCCAAAAATATGTTGAGGTAAGGCAAAGAAGAGGATCTGAATGCAAGACAGAATTGCAAGAAACAGATTTCAATGATAGATTGGACTCGTCTTTCACGCACATGAAAAGCGGCAGAATTTCGACAATGATGCAGTTGGCCCAAAAGGGCGTATGCGTTTTTTCCTGATTATATCCAGGAAAAAACGCATACGCACTTTATGGGCAATGAAGCAAGCAAGCAATGCAAATGTGCACAACAAAGAAGTCTCACTTCCCACTGGTCAAAAGGGCCATCCTAAAAAGTTGTAAAAACCAGAAATACAGGACAGGCCATGGAGAACAGGGAGCCTTTATACGCTGATGGGCAGTGTGTGAACTGCCGAGAGCCACTCTGGAGAAGTGTATGGTGGTTCCTAAATCATCTAAAATACAGAGCTACAGAGCATAGGACACTTCCAATCATGGGAGTATATCTAGGGAAGTCTAAAAATCAACAAGACACAAGCACACCACAGTTTAGGGCTACTCTGTTTACAAGAACCTCAACTTCAGTACACCTTAAATATCCCAGGAAAGAGAACAATGGATAAAGAAGATGTGGTACTTATGTACAATGGAATATCTCTTCACCATGAAATCAATGTAATAAGGCTAGTAGAAGGATAAAGAGTGGATTTAGGTCCGATAATACTACTTGAAATAAGTCAAACAGAAAAAGAAACATATCATAAGATATCACTTATAGAGGGAGGGTAAATATGGCTGCACAAGAAATGAATTACAGAACAGAACAGTGTCTCACATTTAGAAAACACACTTATGTCAGCTTAAGGGGAAAGGAGAGGTGGGGTGATGCATAAAACCAGAGTTTGAAATTAGCACAGATACCGTTCAATAAACCAAATAGGTATTAGACAAGATCTACACCTTGCTCAATGAACTGGCCTCAACACACCCTATACACCGCAGAGAAATATATCTGAGTAATAAGAATCTTAAAACCCATGTATTGATATATCTCCATAAGGGAATCAAGTGTGTGCAGAGCGGCACAAACACAGCAGTGAAAATGAGCTAAACCCCATTATAGAAATAAATTTTAAAAACAAAACGCTGAAACAATGAAAGAGAGAAAAATTCTTACAAAATTCACTCAGGGGCTGTGATGCAACCTGGATTGACCACATATAAACCCACAGCTGGATAAGACATAAGGCTGGACACTTGGGGCTGAGAGGATTGGTGAGCTTTGGTGAGCAACTGCCGAAAGTTTAATGCAATACTTCATGCTACTCATTCCAAGGGTCCCAACACTCCAGGTTGAAGGGAATCTTCCTACAGCTAAACCATGCTTGGGAAACCCAGCGACTGGTATACCATATGATCGGGAAAGGTTTCTAAAACACACCTCATTTTTCCTCTCCTGGGGCTCCGGATCGACATTCCAGCCGCTTTACTAACAACATCCCCACATGGAGAGTCAATGCCTTTAAGTTCTGGTATCGCACAGTCTGCAGTTAGTGCGGAGGATGAATGGGAATAGGGGGAACCAGTGAGAAACTAGCTGTAGCGGTTTCAATGGGCACATGTCACTCTAATTTCACATCAGTAAGAAGAATTAACCAAAGGCACAGCAAGGTGCCCCAGAAGAAGAATAGAGCTTCAAGGAATCCTGTGGTTATGGGGCAAGATCACAAAAATAAGAGCTGAAAAATGGAGCTAAGGGCCACTGCAATTCAAAAACCTGCAGAGTTATAAAGGCCAACTATTTTCAAAAAATATATTGAGGTAAGGCTATGAAGAAGCATTGAAAGCAAGGCAGAATTGCAGGAAACCGATTTCAGGAGGTACACTGGAATTGCATTTAAAACATATGAAGAGAGTCAGAACCTCGACAGTGATGCACTTGGCCAAAAAGGGCGTATGTGTTTTTTCCTGAATATAGTCAGGAAAAAACGCATACACACTTTTTGGCCAACCAAGCAAGCTTGCAAAGGAAATCTGCACTACAATGAAGTCTCACTTTCCCCTGGTCAAAAGGGCCATCTGAAAAAAGTGTAAAATCCATAAAGGCACGACAGGCCATGGAGAACTGGGAGCCTTCTTCTGCTGATGGGCGGGATGTAAATTGCCAACAGCCACTCTGGAGAAGTGTATGGTGTTTCCTGAAACATCTAAAAAACACAGCAACAGAGCCTAGGGCACTTCCACTTACGGTCCTATAGTTTAGGGAAATTAAAATAAAAAAGACACAGCCACCCCAAAGTTTGGGATGGCTCTGTTTACAAGAACCTCATATACGGTACAAGTTCAATATCGCAGAAAGTGAAAAATGGATAAAGAAGTTGTGGTACTTATGTACAATGCAATATCACTCAGCAATGAAATCTATGTCATCAGGCCCGTAGCAGCATAATGAGTGGATTAAGTACGATGAATCTAACTGAAATAAGTCACACAGAGAAAGAAACATCATAAGATATCACTAATACACGGAATGTAAACTTGGCTACACAGGAACTGAATTCCAAAACAGAACAGGGTCTCAAATTTAGAAAACCAACTTATGCTTGCTTAAGGGGAAAGGTGAGTTGGGGTGCTGCATAAAACCAGAGATTGAAATGAGCACAGATAAAGTTCTATAAGCCAAATATGGAATAGACAAGAGCTACTCCTTGCTCAACGAAATGGACTCAACACCCCATATTCAACGCCTAGGAATATACCTGCCTAGTAAGAATCATAAAAGCTATGGATTTATATATCTCTGTAAGAGAATCAAGAGTGTGTACAGCGACATTAAAGCAGTGAAAATCAGCTAAATCCCATATTAAAAATAAATTTCTTAAACAAAACACAATGACAGTGAAATAGAGAGCAATACTTAAGTAATTCATTCAAGGCTTCTGAGGCAACCTGCATTTACCATATCTACATCCAGAGCTGGGTGACACATAAGGCTGGACACTTGGGGCTCATAAGATTGGTGAGGTTCGGTGAGCAAATGCAGACCCTTTGAAGTCATATTGCATGGTACCCATTCCACGGGTCTCAACTCTCCAGGTTTAAGGGATTCTTCCTTCAGCTAAAACATGCATGTGGAACCCAGAGTATGATCAACCATGTGAACGGGAGACGTGTTCAAATATGTCTCAGATTTCCTCCCCTGGTACTCGGGTGCAACATTCCAGACGCTTTACTAACACTCTCCCCACTTGGAGAGTCAGCGCCTTTAACGTCCTGTTTGGCCCAGTTTGCAATTTCTGCGGAAGATGAACAGGAATAGGGAGAACCAATGAGAGACTAGCTGGAGGTGTCTGGACGGGCAAATTTAACTCTCATTTCCCTCCAGGAAGAGGAATTAACCAAAGGCTCAGCGTGCCGTGCCAGAACCAGATTAGGGCCTGAAGCCATCCTGCGGTGTTGCGGCCAGCTCAAAAGAAAGCGAGTTGAAGAAAGGAGCTCAGGGGCACTGTAATTCACAAACCTGCAGAGTTATAAATGACAGCTATCGTCCAAAAATATACTGAAGTAAGGCTGCCAGGAGGACTTGAAAGCGGGGCAGAATTGCAGCAAATCGATTTCAGGAGGTAGACTGGAATTGCATTGAAAGCATAGGAAAAGAGGCAGAACGTCCACAATGATGCACTTGGCCAAAAAGGGCGTATGCGTTTTTTCCTGAATATATTCAGGAAAAAACGCATACGCCCTTTTTGGCCAACCAAGCAACCTTGCAAAGGAAATCCGCACTATAATGAAGTCTCACTTCCCCCCGGTCAAAAGGGCCATCTGAAAAAAGTGTAAAATCCAGAAAGGCAGGACAGGCCATGGAGAACTGGGAGCCTTGTTATGCTGATGGGCGGGATGTAAATTGCCAACAGACACTCGGGAGAAGTGTATGATGTTTCCTGAAACATCTAAAAAACAAAGCAACA